>NW_019214285.1:315790-361336 GCF_002532875.2 Varroa jacobsoni
ATATACATTACTAAAACATGCTGCAGCGACGGAGTTCAACTGCTTGCGTTAGGCGTCACTGGTCGGCTCGAAGGCTTTATGCACTCACTACTGGGCGAAAGAGGGAACACATTTGTTTTAAGAATATATACTTTCAGTAACAGCTTTTACGCGTCAAACTGTTGACAATAATGGCTTCGGAGCATTGATTTCTCAGGTCATAGCGACTGGAGCAAACGGGGTCTTGTTTTCGGGCCCCGTCTCTGCAGTATGTACCAGATGTGAAACGCTTAGCGAGAGAGAGGTCGGGCAGTTGCACTGCCCTGCATCTAGAGGCTTATGTCCTCAAGCCTGCACCTCGCGCACCAATGTCTGTTGTAGACGTGATCCCTTGAAGTATTGCGAAACGAAGAAACCGGGCACAGATAGCCGCTCTGTAACCGTGTGATTCCATCAGTCCGTTTGTTTGCGAGTGGCTGCAGCGGTCCTCAAATGGAAATGTTGGAGGACGTCAAATACTGTGCCGATTTCGAAAGCAGCTCGCGTTTACCGTGACAACAGCGCGTACGGCCTTAGAGTGATCGCAGGCCAAATGTTGCCTCTTGCGCGGCTTCGGAATGCATCGAACTAGGAAAAAGTGAGCTAAACGTATGTTAAACCCTGTACTTATCAGAACAAACAAAGAAGTACATGTCGGAACGCAGGGCGCCTCGAACAAATACAGATCCATCTTGGCGAAAGACTATGTCAGGTTCTGGAGCAGCTTCTGATTGGAGCAGATTGGATGCTCATGGCTCGCATTCATTATTTAGCAAACTTTGCAACTGCAGACAGACGCCCATCTTATCGCCCAAATGCCCCGTTCCGTGCTGGCGGGACACCAATCGGCACATCGTTATTGATAAGCCCAGATGACCTTGGTTGCAGAAAGCGAATACGGATGACTCGCAAGCGTGCCAGTTGATGCGGAGCCAACACCGTGGTTTATTAGCTTGCTCTGGAGTGTCGCAATACCTAAACGCGACAGGGCGTCGGCGCTGCGGCGGAGGTCTTTTCTTACCATGAAGGTATTTCGGCACACCACTGTCAGTGGTCACTGTAAACCGTCGTCCATATGACTGCGGATCCAATATTTTGACCGCGCAGATGACAGCCAAACATTTTGTGTCTGACAGATGTCACTTCGCCTCCTGATATGAGGTGACCCGGGAAAGCAGACGGTCTGCTTTTAATTAATATCAACAAGCTGGCTGCCTTCTCTGGGTTGGGGGGAAATGCCCGGACGGGGAAAACGCAGAGACCTCATAATCAAGGTATACAATCTTTTCCAAGGTGAACGGGCGTTTCAACATATTGAGCTCTAGACCTGCAGCGTTGAGAGCAGAAACCATCTGCCTGTGGTAATGCAAGTGTTCCTCGACTCCCCCAGAGAACACCAAAATAACATCCAAGTAAATCACGACAATTTGCTATTACAATTTATCCTGAACTTAGCTCGTTAACCGCCGAAACGTCCCCAGAACGTTAACCGGACCAAAAGCATTTATTTGAATTGATTGATACAAGTTCTCCGCTACCATGCTGATCTAAAATAAAAAATATTCATGCTGTTCTAATTCATAAAGAACGTCATCTGCTCGCGGCAAAAAAAAAATCAAGCAATCCCTCTTTTTTACGAGGTTAATAGACGGAACCCAAAGGCAAGAGGAATAGTCGATCACATAACTTTTTAGGACAATATGAGTGACGAGATGGTCGGGTTTGTGGGGAAATACCCAATTTTGTTACACAGCAATTCCACCAAACGACTTCGGTCAGGTTCACGCAACCTTTTTCAAACACGAAGTTCAAGAGGTACTCCCACCCGTGCGCCGGATCTACTGGAAGCGTTTGCTCGAAATCTCGTGCAAGAACATCCGAACGCCGGCTACTCAAGGGACTACTCATGGGAGGTGAGTGGAAAACGCCGTCTACCTATATCGTAATCTAGAATAGAGAAATTGCTGCCAACAGCTATTTTTATTACTCAGGGGGCATTAGCTGATCCGCCTTGGCAGCGACTGAATAAGAACATTTAGACATGCCACTGTTAATTGATCAAAACGAAAATATTTCTTAGAATGAGCCTCCTTAGAATAAAGACGCACGCCAGATACAACAGCGCAGATTTCACGCGCTTCACGTGGACCTTTAGTTCGGCGTGATCTGCAATGATTAGAAACTGGAATTCAATGAGTCCGGCGGCCCGCTTGGCACCGCGAAACCGAGGCCACATGTTGGCGGGTCTCAAGAACATGGTTGACACGGCACTTATTTCAGTGCCGCTATCCAGCGCAGCCCCAGTTTCTCCAATAACCTCCATGAATACGTTGATCTCAAATTCATTATCAGGGAATAGTCCCGATCAATCGGAGTAAGTCATGACGTTAGCGCATCGATCGGTAAGACCGATCCGATCAGGTCCGTCCGCTGGAGATTCATCCCTTCCATTATTTTCTTATAGGTAGTCAGATCCGCCCCTGCGACGAAGTTTGCGAGCGTAATAAACCTCGCTATTTCTTGATTCAGATAGAAGGACACGTTAGCCGTAACTGAGCTTCAATTTGTTCGTTATGGCGCATTTGACCATGATGTTTCGGAACAAGTTTTTATGAGGGCTCACACCCGTTCGAAGAACTTGTGAAATCCCACTATCTCCGGGGGAAGTATTTGTGAGGTTTTTATTTGAAGACATCTCAGTTGTGGGCCCCGGGCAGAACGTCGAGTTGCATAGATACTACGACATCCTCCACACAAGTTAGTCTTGAGTCGGCCACTGCCAATCCGCCGTTAGATGCGCAATTCCTTCTGGCCTTCTGGTCTGCACCCTTCTGGTATTATCAGAGTCGGAGATTCGACCTTTCGAACCTGCACTAAACTTTCCGAAAAGCAGCGATTCAGATTGTTTATCCTTTCGCTTCTTTCGATCGTACTAAGCTGCCACCAAAAATGTGTGATGACAAGGCTCGATAGCCGATGAGCTGTGATTAAGCGGTTGGTCAAAGGGTATTATTATACACCGACTGTCGACCGGAACCGCATATACATTTCTTGCAACAAGAGATATCTTCTAAGTCCGCTTCCATGAAAATATATATGGGGTGCTCTATCTTAAATTAGGATAACATTTAGCGGGATGTTTGTAATGATAAGCACCTGGTTCTCCACTGCGCTCGATACTATAAAAACGTAAGAAAAAATAAATAAACCTGTAAATAATCTCTTTTCAAATATCTTCGTGTAGGCCTAACCGTTCTGAGGTTAAAAACATATTCTTTGCCCTACGTCATTGTTAGTTTCTATGTAGTTTTTTGAAAAGATGCAAATGGATTTTAAGAACTTGAAGAGTCATGAAAATAACACAAAAGCCGTTGCGTGCTCGGATTTCTGGTACAGAGACAAGCGGTTGTTTTTTATACGAAGGTCTAGTGACAGTTGAATCATTCAGATAAGCTTCACCCATTAGCTTTTTCCACTTATATGCTCTTTTTTACGTTTTAGACTTTTTAGCCCTTTTGAAATTTTGGTTTATGTCAAACACTTAGCCTGACTTTAATTTGCTGTCAGCCCACAATTTGATTCCGATTAGTTCTCCAAATGACTACTTACCAATGTCGCTTAGTACCTGGTTCGTGGTAAGCGGAGGTTATACCGAATATAACATGACTGCCAGGAGTAGCGTGTTTAGCACATAAAAAAAAACTGAAAAAAGATAGTGGAAATATTGGTTTTTGCTTAGATACAAATTGTTAGCAAGATTCCTACTTTAGTTGATTACACTAACGATATATTAGCTTAGTTCAAAAGTAACGTCGGTGCCTATCCAAATGTTTTTATTTTTTCGTTACGTTCAACATACACGTTATGTATCATATTGTTTACTTAAATGGACGATTCTAATATGCTCTGTCTCCTCTATGAGCATATTATGCTTTCGATATGTAGAAGATAGAACTTTTATCGCGAGTTTAAGCCTCGAGGACGGATATCCTTAGCAAAAAATATTTTTCATATTTCTTCTGTTTTGTTTTTTGTCGAGGCCACAAATCTGTCAAAGCGACTTGCACTATATATGGTGTGGACTCCATGCCTGAAAATTGCGAAATTTTGGAAATTGAAAGGTGCTCATCGTTTTTTTGCCATTCGAAGTCGATGAGGACTGCCGAACGGCATTTTTGAAAGAAAACAGTAGGTAAACGACTTACGAAGGGTCTAGATGATGAACTGCAATCATGTAACTACCGTTATGGAAGCACCCCAATAGACTGAGTGAACAAGGAAATACAACTGTTTATTGTCCTCCAGTGACCTATTCTACACCTGACAACGCAAAGTCATGATGACAGGATTCGACAGAGAATCGTTACCGGTGACGGGACGCCATGTTTCTACATACTTATGTTGTTGGGGAACCTAGTTACCGGGTTCCTCCAATAGAAACTTTCTTGTTCTGCGAACACGCGACGCTGGGATCATGTCCGTTCTCGCGTGCTGCGGGTCACTGGCTAAAAAGGACGATCCTCTCGACTCGGGTCCGATTCAGCTGATCATTGCATTTTGATATCAGACGAATCATGTGAATTTGAGTGGGAGGTATTTTCTCCCTTTCTGTTCAGGCCTTGTGGGCAGTGGGCAGTCTACGTTGTCTCTCTTGCTGAGTAACTGGCTAGTTAAGCGTCTAAGTTTGAGTGCTCCTATAAAGCTTGTCCTGCAGAGGTCGAGATCATTGTCATGTCCAAGCGAGAATTTATCCCAGCATGAATTCTGGTACCGTGTCAACCAGGAAGTTTGGCTGTCTTTGCATATTGCAGCTAACGATCATTAGAGCATTTTGACGTTTCCTGACACGTAGGCTATTGGACCAAACCGCTGAGCTCGCTGTTACATGATTGCTTACCGTATTCGTGCCATTTGCTTTGGTATTCAAATACGACTATAATTCTAAAAAGCGGCTTTTATTGTTTTGAACATACCTTTTGCTGTTCTGTTTCCGATGACTTTCGGCCCATACAAAATTGATTGGTGCGTTACAGTCCCATCTAGCGTATTTAGTAGTAATAAAGGATCCAATACGTGACGGTGGCTTAAGCAGTTGAAGGATTGGTATCTGGACACCAAATTCGTGACTGCTTTGAATCCGTCAACATGGGCACTTGTACATTCTTTGTGTCAATACAAAAGGTCCGGTGCGATACTAGCATTGATGGATCTATTATTCAACCCCTTCTGGATCTGGAAGGCCTCTTGGAGCCGCGTTGCTAAGTAAAGAGATTTTAAAAGGGTAAGTTAACGAATAGCACTTCTCCAGGGTAGTATTAATGATCACTATTTAATATTTCGGTGAGCGGCAATACAAATTCGTGGATAATCTTTACAGGAGTAGTGGTAAAGGACGTGGGCCGGCCTATATCGTCACGGCCCATAATTTTCATCCCGTTTTTCCAAATATATTCGCTAAAAAGGATGGCATTATCATTTTTTTTTTTAAACAATATAACAATACCCTATGTTACAACCCTAACGGTGATTAGCTATTTGACTTTCGTTGTTATAAGTATATTTGTATGTTGTAAGAGAACCAACTGAAAAAGGTGAGTAAAATGTATGTATATATATATATATGGTACAAGCTCTTGTCGAGGTAAATAGGTAGTATGAATCTAGTTCTAGTTGAATGAGATGCTGTCAGAAAAATTCGTCTGATGAACAATAAGAGAAAATGCGCAAGAGGGTTTGGTCTGTTGACTTCGTGTGCAATGTTAGTTCACAATAGTTAAGCCTAAGAAAATCATCCATTGTGACACGGGAAACGGTACCACCAACCCACTACTTATAGCTACTCGCGCGTTCGAGACTGTTTTACGGGAGCTTGATAATCTATATATATATATATTAGGTCCGTGATTAGCTGGAAATCATGGGCATAATCAGGGTAAGAAAGAACATCGCCTGAAGCTGAATTCAATTTGGTGTAAGATACGAAACTGAAATGTTTTACCTATGCAAATTTTTTTCAAGTTTAAGCCTACACTGCACAAAAAAAACAAAAATGAAGCTTAGATTAAATGCAAGCAAGAAGTATTTCTCTATTATTTTAAACACAGAGTATTTTTTGGATCCTCTAGTTCGTTTTTTAAATATTCCAAGTTTTACTCTATCTCGTTGTGTGGAAACATCAAGCAGGTGTAACATAACTATGATCAGCAGGTGCATAGACCAGTAGAAAACGAAACAACGTTAACTGCTACGGCGATAGATAAGAACTAAATCAAGCACCTATGAAGACTCAGCATTTTTTATGAAGCTTTACGGGTTCGGGCGTAGAAGATAATGACGGTCGCGTAATTGGCGGAAAGAGCCATCTAAGCTATAAAGGCTTAACAAAACTCCTTTGCGAGCAAAAGAATCTTGCATTAAAACAGATGACGCATATACCAAACGCTTGTACCGAAACCAACGATCCACGAATCATAAACACACGAAATTACTTGTATAACCAATAAAGGTGAACGCTGTACCCTTATGTGTTCAGGGGCCGCAGCGAACAGAAGGCAACTAGGACACAACAATATGTTTCTTAACAAAAGGACCATTAAATAGACTGGAAAGTGAGAACTCGATCAGCGACTGGTGATGCTTTGAACAAAGGAAGAATTTTATGCGGTATTACCTTAAGCGCTTATGCTTAGCATTGCAACACTTAAGCAGATATGACTTCGATAGTACGCACTCAGTTGGTTATAAAATCGTTTTTGAAGTAAGAAACAGGAGTGTACGTGCTCGCCCTTTCGAAACGCAAATGTCATAATCATATGTTGCTGAGTTTTGTCTATTCAGCTAGCACTTAAACTCATAGTGAAAATAAAAGGTTTACAAACAGTTACTGATTTGAAGATTGAGAAAAAAATTCGGGTTTTTCAGGCCAATTATTTACGTTACTACTGTCGGAAGTAATCTGAGGCTGTAGCACCGCCATAGCAATTAATACAAAGCTGTAATGTTTTTTTTTTTTTAGCCTAGACATAAATTATACAAAAGTATTTAGCGTTGAAGCTTCGTCGGACACCATACAAAAATCGATGCATCGGATCCAACAATACCTCACAATTAACCGTCTGAAGTACAAGGAAACGGGGCTAACGAGGAAAAAGAGCTATAATAAGGTTATCGAATTTTTCAATAAGACAATAAAGCGACAATAGAATACCAAATACGTTGTTAGTTTACATTCTGAAAAAATATTTACCTATACAGGGGGACAAAAGTATAACGAAATCCAGTTTACTGACTTTTTTTCCCAGTAGAAAATAATTTTTGATAGAAATTAATAACGAAACAATGCACACGGAGAAAAGGAAAAGCCGAAATAAACAGAGCAAATTATTTTTTTACCCATTTAGGCACTCAATAAAAGACGCTGATTAACTTAAGATCACCGGAACCGAACAAGATAAAGTGAAGCGTTACTAGACGATATATTATTTTAAGTATTTAACCAATGACCTGATATATTAATTTATTTCAGCAGAAGCCCAATAGCTATGGTCTTCATATAAAACCATCTTAACTTACATTTATAAAATCTGTCCGACGCTTCAGTTTTTCAGAGAAGTCTGCAGCGTTCGTACCGAAATAGCCGGCTGATGTTCTAAACTCTGATTCAATCCGCAGCTTACCTATACGGTACCAGAGACTAAAACACCATGCAGAAAATGCGTATGTAAAATTTCAAAGTGACGCACCTTTATTCAGTTACATTAGCACCGTAATGTTACATTAAATGTCCTGCGGCTGGATTTGTGACCACTATTGAGATAAACATGGAAGCGACCGAATGGTTCGTGCAATATGTTTTTCTGTAAAAACGTTCTTAGAAAGCGATTTGATCGTCCAGCTTTATTTGTCCTATGTGCATTATTTATTGCCACCTCTTGGGGTCCTATTTTAATTATGTGTTTTCGTCCTAAATTTGCTTATCCCTAATCATTTTTGTTTGTCGTGCGTTACGAGTTCGGGCAAATTACTGTATTTTTTCATTTTAATAAATTCTCAATTTATTCAATTAGCAGTAATCTCGTCATAAGCCAATGGCTTCTATTAAAACGTTTGTCTCGCATTTTCTCAAACATTTTTTAGAAAGCTGCACAGTCTCAAGCCGTATCGTACCCTAACATGTAATTGTCTTCTCCGGGGTAAGCTTCAATACCTTTTAAAATCTCTCTTATTTTAACATTACTTTTTTTGTTAATATTATTAGTATAATGCACTCACAACGCAGGTCCTTTCATAATAAGTATATGTTTCACTTTTCATAGGGTGTCCTTATAAAATGATATGTCATTTATCGTTTTTGGTCGCGTTTGCCTGCTGTTCTTATAGATTGATGTTGCCATCTCTCCAAAAAAAGCCATCCATACTCTTTAAATACTGGCCAAATAGATGGCATATTTTTGATTGTCTTTCAAGTCCAATATTTTCTTTTTAAATAGATCTAACAGGAAACAAAAGAGGTCTGCTGGAACAATTCCAGAAGCCTAACGAATGCCATATGTGATCGGCAAAGAAATCCATTTGTCTAAATAGCCGTGCATAATTAATTTTTAAAAGGTATTGTCCTTAAGATGAGAATTCTTGCTTTTCTAACTAGTAGCAGCAGTAGAGATTTTGCTAGAACGTTAGTTGACGCTGCTAAACGACACTCGGCCACATGGCATTGGGCTTTGGTGGCGTTTGGTCGTCATTCAAAACCTTTTAAAACGAATACATTTTGCCAAATCTTTGATCTACTCTATTTGGAATGAGGGGTGACAATGAAGAACCGTCTTCGTTTAATGTGGGCACAAGTGGTCGCGGTCGTGCAGGAAGAACGATCGATAGGTTGACTATATGCCAACATGCGCTACGGGAAGTGGCAATAGCTGGGCCTATTCCGAACATCAAAACCTTGCTGTATTGTTTGGCATACGTATGGATCCGACCATCTTCTTGTGATAAACTAAGAATTTTTCCGGCCTCTACTAACGGATATTGCGAGTTGCCATTTGCTCAGCTCTCTACGTAATCGTTAGGCGTCATCGAAAATCACTTCAAGCTAGTCGGGTTGTGGGTACCATTAAAGCTTAAAGTCTACATCCTGAAGTTGAACGTACCACTTTTGAGTTAACTCGCCCATTGTTGGGGGCTTGTTCATGTGTCTTGTATATTTAGTATTATTTTATTATGCAGGAACGTTTGCTTTTCGAGAATTGGAAAACCATTATATGCCACAAATAATTTTTCCAGCATTCGATCATCTTTCTAATAGAAATTTCATGTACAGTTTCTCGGATAAGGTCGAACAGCCGCGCTTTTTTGTAGATATTTAGAAATAAGTTGTCTCCCCATTATGTAGAAATTTGTGCTTAGGAGTAAGCTGGATCAAGAAGATGCAAACAAAGTTATAGACGACGATATGTATATGTGTAGTCGACTGTGATGACCATAAACTTCGGCAGCTCTAGGCTATATAGGGTAAACTAAGTTTTCTTTTTTAACATAAACCCGATTTTTTGTCAGACATGTTTTTTCCTCTATGGAGTTGTTCATTTTACGCACAAAAATTCCAGAACTAATTAGAGCCGTCTTTGAGATCGCGCAAACATCTTTCTTTCTTCTACCTATACACCCAACCTTTAGTGAACCGCAAAGGTAACCATAAATGATAGGAAACGAGGCGGAGCGTAACCTTAGGAAGTCTAACGTTATGGGCAACGTTCTTAGAAGCACTCAAACATTGTGCTCGTGATTTCCAATGTTGTCTTTTTCATTTTTATTTTTAGCAAGTTTCGTCGACGTTCTCTATCCGGTAGACCGTTCTATCGTCTCCATTGTTGTTGCTCGAGGCCCGTGAACAAGGGTTTGGCGAAATAACGCTGTTGAAGACAAGGAGTATCAAATTGTTTTTCCATCTGGCTGTCTTGCCACGGCCGAGATGAAGGCGTCCAATATACGCAGACATACAACTACTGCTATGGCTATTGCCACGATTGTTAAATGGTTCAAATATATCATTTGTCGGCAGCTGTCCAGGACGGGAAGTTTACTCCTGTTCGCGCGAAACGTGCTAGCCGTAAAAAACGTAGCGAATATATTCCCACGAGTTTATCTCTATTGTCTAGTACTTTCGGTAACCGTGTCAGCAGAGGTATAGTGGCAACAGTTGCAAGGCCGAATTCACTAAGGCTCTGGAAAATATGGGAAACGGCAGAACGACTTGGCAAATTCTGGTACTGCTGTTCGAAGTTTATCTAGGAATATAAACGTAACAACCCAAATCAATATTCATTGCTACAGTAGATATAATGATGTAGACAATTAATTCTTATCGGGCGTACCATTTTTGCGCCGACCCGGCCTCTTCTCCTTAAGTATATAAGTACCGATCACCGTTGTAATTGGCAATGATGTAGGTCACCAGTTTATTTTGTACTGAAATAAGGAGTGTATTTGTCTATTAAACAGAAGGATATGTGGTAATCCAGGTTCGAAGCCAAACGTAGATATATTTCGTTTCGTGTTGGAACTTAGCTCCTTGGTTGTAGGCGTATTACTGTGGACGGTAGATTTGAACGAAATACGTCGCTTACTGCTAGCAAAAACGACAAGTTATATAATAATCGAGTAACAACACATTCCCGGACTAAGTAGGTATCACAAGACTGAATTTATTCTACATAATAATATTATATTGCATTACATCATGTACAGAAGAGAAGTTAGCCGCGCTAGCTTTGGATGACTATGTAACTAGTTGATGAATCGATGTGTGTGAATTAATGTGCTTGCTACTGTGTACGAACGTGTGAACTTTTCAAAATGGCCTTCTCTGTAGTGTTACATGGATGTCGTACGTGTTGTTGATTGCAGTAATGTACATAGTGTTCCATTTGTCGGCAAATAAATCCTTTTTTATCTTACATATTGTCGTTATCGATACTGTATAACTGACTAGTTAGACGGTCCCGCAATAGAGGACCTGCGAAGGCGTCAGACGTCTTCTGCCTAACACCCTTTTCGGCCACCTTTTTTACTATTTTTGCTCTGGTGCTTTAATGTTGTTCCCAAGATATACGTTGTTAATAAAGAAGGAGTTCCCCTTCCCTAGGACCAACCACTAAGGCACTAAACATATTCTAAAAGAAGCCTTATTTCTTCCTGTTTTTTGGCTTGCTTCAATTGCTATTCTCATAAAATACGTCTTTTTTTTTATTTCATTTGTTCCAGTCACCGTCTTAGATTTTGTTATGTTCACAATTTATTCAGCGTACCTCAACTCCTAGACATGTAGCAATATTCCATACTTGTCTTGTAAATACTGCCTGTTACGTTGTCCAATTCGATATTTTTCTCTCCAAAAAAGACACCAACATATATATATATATATATGTAAATTTTCATATACGCGACAAGCAGATAAAATTTGCTTCCACAATGTGACGATGAGAACCATTTTTGTCCAAATAACGTTGCAGCATCCGCGTTGTTCTATAGCCATTAGTTGCTTTTATGCGGAACGACGAATGGAAGTGACGCTTTATTCGCAGGCCACAACGGGTTCGTCGGCAAACCGGACCGTGAACATATGCTAAGTGAATGAAGAGGAAACAATTGAAATTGCTTTACAGATAAATAACTGTAATTTGTTCCTAACGTAAATAATCGTCTGATCAAGGCGTCTGTATTTGAAGTTAATAGTATTTAAAGCTAGACTTCCTCTATTATGATTTTTCCTATAGAATCATGATATGACGACGCTTGCGTCTTTTCGGTTCTATGTTCAAACACGTGCAAACGTCGTGCCTTCCATTGAGCTGAAACAATCTTTACCTTGGGCTTTCGTCATAAGTTGTTTCCAACCGATGTCGCACGGTGAGAAGAGGCCATCATTGACGCAAGCTCGACATCGCCATGTGCTGCCGTTGTAGTTCGAGAGAGTAACAATTTCGATGAAGCCCCGATCGTATGAGTGCTATTCCATGCATTATGCTGAGTTGCTACAGGAGCGACGGAGCCAGCAGCTTCGTTCGGGGTGCCAGTTAGAATTGCTTGAGACTGAACGAAAGCCTGCTCCAGCGACTCCTGCGTTACGACCTGAAAACCGAGTACGTATTGGTATTATGACTAAAGCCCGACAACGCTGAGTCAACATCTATCCACACACTGGGTACAGTGCGATCCCTACATAGTGATAGAACGAAAATGCGTTCAAAGAGGCTCTATCGTTACTAAATTCATTCGAATCAGACTAATCCATGCAAGCTAGAGACAGCTATTGAACACGCTCGGACGGTATATGCGTCTCATCAATGCTTTACGGTGGTGATGATGAATTTTGCAACAGTCTATATATAAAGTTCACATATGCTATTAAAGTAGTTCCTAGCTACCTGTGCGTTTGATGGTACGGCTATTTCCGTACCCTGTATGATTTGAGAAATAGCTGCTTGATGGTTTAGAGCTTCGACCAGCTGGGCCTTGTGTCAGATACGGTAGAAATGCGGAGTCATTCGTGATGCTTTCAACGATAATGCACTACACAGCCAAAGTGAAAGCGTGGCCACCGATAACATGTATAATGACCTGAAAATAGATGTTCAGAGAATGTCTCCATATTGAAAGTCGTTGATCCGAGATCATGATCCGCTTTTTTAATCTGCTAACATGTTTTCGTTGACAGCTTTGGTTCAAATATCGAATGGCGCGGGTGCTTGATATTTTTATTGGTCAATCATAAGTTAAACTGCGATTTAAACTACTCTATTCATACTAATAATTTAGCATATGTGTACCGTTAACGGGACCCGAAGCAATTGTACTTAGAAGCTCAAATAACTTTTGCAGTGACTTTTCAAATCGAATTTACGTAAACGTTTTATAATTGTAGGAACGCCTTGGGATTCAAAAAGGCCGACAGGCATCAGCAGTAGCTCTACGTGGCACCCTGCACTTCAAATTGCTTTTGATGAAATACCAAATTGAAAAATAACATATATAGTCTAATCGTATATGATGTATTACGGATAGATGACACTTACCATGAGTACTTGCACTTTGGCCCGAGATGAAATGGTTCAGATATGTCACCGCATGCCTCTTTCACCTGTGGATTCCCGTATCCAAGTGGGTAAAGCCCTAGTCCAGCTGCCACGAAAAGGCCTCAAACGAGACAAGGCAAAGAAGATAGAGATAGGTTTATTTATGCCACACAGGACAAGCTGTTTCAAAAAATCATCAGTATTACCTTTCAATTTCCCTGTTGTATATTTTTTTTTGAAAAACGTCCGCGATTTCTGGCGGAGCTTTCTATGCATGTCAAAAGGAAAGAATCAGTGCGTTGAGTTACGAAATATGTGGCGCAATCTCTGCTGACCCGATGTGTTTACCAATGTCATCAAGAATTAATTTATTAGGTTAAAGGCTTTTCTCATGAAAAATACGGGGTAGCCGGTGAGGCATGATAACTACACGATGTGTTATATTTAGTAGCTTATTGTTTATTGCTGATTACTAAAAAACAAAGCCAAATAGTAATATAAATCTTTCCTATAACCCTAAGATAAAATGGATTTGTATTTGTTGATTCAGAATGCACCGCAAAAGTAACATGTCGTCCTACACATCACGGTAGTCACCGCTACACGTCGCTTCCCGACTCACTGTTCCCCTAACCTTTTTAAAATGCTTGACACTGTTAGTGACGAATGAGAAAGTAACTGAAGGACAACTTCCAGCTCTGGCGCTATCCACAATCATATTTGATTTCGTTGCCTGCTTCGTCATATTCATTGTGGCTTCTCTGTCCTTTTCGTTCCGTTTGGGGAGCGCTGTTCGTCACGGCGGCATATTGTGATACCAAGGTAACAAATTAAACATTATTTCTTCTGTCGTTAATATTGTTTTTTTTGAACGCGAATGCCCCTTATGGGCGGAGCAACGGCTGTGTCCGCGTCGGCCAGCTCATGTACTGACCAGCATATGAACACAGCAGTTCTCATATAAGCGCACTGAAGGCATAACAGGAAATGGCAAAGCAAGGAAGAAACGAATGCAAGACGACATAACTTACTGGGGTTCCGGGTTGAATATTCCGCCCTCCACTAGCAACAGCATCACCTACACTACAGGTATGGACACGCACGAAAGGCAATCGTTTCCCGACTCCGCTTTTACCAGCAAGGGCAACATTGTGCCCGTGGCCGCGGGAACCAACGCTATATAACCTAAATTGAGCTGGGTCCCGTTCCTTCCATAGCACAATACAAGCCTATAGCCACGAATCATGGATACGTGGGTCCAGAGCCCCTATACGAAGCTACAGGCTTTGCTGTAGGCCACGTGTCCCTCTACATGGCCTGCTCTTATACACTCGCTAAATGGACCTCTCATACAAAGGCCTTTTTGCTGCCGCGCTACAATAGTAGACATATCGATCTTCACCACTTCAATGCACTACACACACATGCACGCCTGCATTCGTGCATACGTTGCAGTTCCTGCCGCCGCCATCGCCACAGAATTTTGCTAGGGCTGCTGTTTCTGCCAGTCGAAACGCTACAACATCAATAGCACTAATGGGCAGGCAAGTAAGTCAGCGAACGTGGGAGAGTGTCGGCTCGATTGCTGTGCTAGCCACGACGATGACTTCCTCGCTTCCGAAAGCGACGAGACTCTGGGGAAGTTCGTCATTCCTACGTACATGCGCTCGCGTATGTGTGCTGCGCAGGAGTGGGATCATGGAACGGTAGAAGAAGGACAAGGTCTGCTATTTATTCAGACATAAAGCTAAAGAGGGAGAAAAAGATGTCACCAAATAGGATAAGTGACGCTGCGGAAGGTCAGTATTTGAAGCAATGTTACATGAAGCAGGATTTTTCGGTCGCTCCCAGCATTTCCGGCTGGCCCCAAAAAAAAAACTTCTCATGCCATTGCTACTCGTCTAGGGCCTAGCGAGCGAGAAACTGGAATCTCAGTTACAGCAGAGTAAAAAGAAATCAGCTCGAACGGGCTTTTCCGGAACATTGCTGAAGTTAGATAAACCAACAACCTACGTTGAAATGTTGCCTAGCTACGGAGCAGCCATCATTGATATTAATGGGTGGTTATGTATGAGTGCTTGTACCCCACTAAAGCCGTTTTATATTACTTTGTTAACTAACCTTTTGATACATGCTGAAGCAGCCATGGTGTTTGTTATTGTTTAGAGGTAGTTAGAAGCTAAGTGGAACAAGACGAATGACGGGTAGCATGGTAAAGTCTGGCTCGTTATCTGGGACAACGTGGCATTGACAGCGAACGCTGGCGCTGGCAGGGGCGAGACTATGAAGGAATAAGGGTCATATTTTTCTCTCACTAGTGGTAATTAATTATATTAATAAATGTAGTTGTTTGATTAATGCGATTACCACTAGAAACACCTGCTAGTGCAGAAAGTGTCTCGTCTGCAGTGGCGGCAATGACTCGCCATTTACGAGTGCTGATACGTATCCAATTCAGTAGACTGCCATATTAAAGGCTTGTCATCGGAGCTCGGTTCTCGTTTTGAGTTCAAGTAGGGAGAAAATCACTGGCAACCTATTGCATTGAACTTTCTTTAGGTATCTGAAGTACCACTTTGAGAGGTCGCGCTCATTTATCGCTTAAAATATCCGGGCGACAAGATTTTGGGTTCGGTCAACAGTATGTGACATGTTCGAGGGCAGAGGGAGTGAGGCACATACTATGTAAGCAGTAAAAAAACGGTCAACATAAGTGTGGCAGGCGAGATTGAACGGAGAAAAAACTACTAAGTTGAATTTCTTAATGTATGCCATTTTCTGTCGGCATATACTGGAGAGGTATTTGAGTTTATTTAGAGCCTGCGGTCCTGCAGTGATGGCCAGGAGTTCAAATCTCTATAGTCTCCTCTACGGTACGAGATTTCTGTATGGCACGCTCCCCTGCAGATTATATGCTGATTTACATATGGGATGAAGTTGCAATGCTGTGAACGAGTTAAAGCTAAACACGCCAGAGAAAAAAGTTACTGGAAATTTTTGCACTGAGCAAGTTTGACAAACACATCAAAACACCAATTTGATTTTAAGTAAACACCGTGAGATGCTTTGTTATTTATTAATTAGCTAGTTAATAACAAGTAAAATTGTTCGTACAATATCGACCGACAGGTGCTCCATCTATTGGCTGCGGCCGGCCCTACTTAAATATCAAACTTATACATCGTCTTAGTTATGAATCATCTATATCTACTGAACTTGGTACAATTTGGCACAGTTTTATTTGCATGTTAATTAGCTTCCAAGCATGCAGATGCGACTTGTTTACCCGACCTATTATCAGAGTATCTTGGATTATTGTTATCGCAATTATCAGCTGGATAGGACAAAGTTTCCAGTAGATGATTCTATTAACGCCTAAAACAGGTTCAAACACAACAATCTTGAATATGACTCAAAACACGACCGAAGGGATACGGTGTAAAGTTTTGAATAAGGTCTGCTTAGAATGTGACGCATGTTTCTTTTGCGAAGTTAACCGTGACCTGGATACGGTATAGTTATCCGGGCTGGAGTTATTCAGGGAGTCCATGATACAGTTTTTTAGAGATATATCCTGTACGTAAAACGAATACGCTAGATCCCTTACATTTTGTTGAATGGTTTCAACTAGAAAATATTTTTACAAGACCGGGGGGTTAGAACACTGCAGTTTCAAGCGGATACTTCTTGCCGACTTTAGTCCTTACGCGAGGGTAAGCAAACATTTCAAAAAGTTTATTTTACGGTTATCAACATCAAAATTATTATCAGCCTGTAGCAAGCACATGCAAGCATCAAGTCGATCACTGATAAGTAAATTATTCACAGAAACATGTTTATATGTCGTTTTCGGCCATTGATACCCCGGTAGTAATTGTAGATAAATGTATCTGTGAAAATGGATAATCATTATAACGTGTACAGGAGCGACATTCGTTCGGAACAGATAAATTGCACCACTCTGTTCTTGTTATAGAAAAAAAAAAAAAAAGGTTTCCGATGAAAAAGTTGAACAGATATATATATATACGACGATGGTATCTTAGCACATACGAAAAGTTAGCCGATTGCCGTACAAACAATGCATTTTAGTTCAATAGGACAACTGAAAATTACAAGTGCAATTGTTAGAAAAAAACCTAAGTTTAGCATAACATTGATTTCGTTGTTATTCAAATGAGGGAATGTCTGTCGTTCGTGTTTTGGCATGGAATCCAAGCTAAGTGGTGCTTATGAGCAACAATAGCAGACCATCCTCACAACGATATACGTCAAACGAATTCAAAACATTTTTTCAGCTGATTTTAATTCATAGATACTGTCATCGCATTTCCGGTGCCAGACTATAAACGATGTAGCTTGAAGTGGTCAGGGGGAGGAATGAGAGGTATCGAGTCGTGCACTTCGTGCAGCATGTAGCTTTTGGCATACTTAGTGCACATCCTCTAATCCGGTTTGGCAATGATCCGCCTTCTGGCAAATGAAGCTCGAATTCTTTCTGTCAGTGACAGCAGCCGTCGCACGCAAAAGAACGGAAACGCCTTCAAAAGCGCTCTAGGTCAACGTGGTGGTGTTGTTGTTGTTGTTATTCGGATCTGAGTGATACTTGCGTATTTACCGACTTAGATAGATAAAAAGGACAAGAGACTGGACAAATGTCCCTCTAAGGAACCATACGAATCGATTTCAGAATAATTCGCGCCCTAGGAACATTAACTACTATGTTGAACAGACAAATAAGCTTCATTAATTAGTTATGCCACTAGATGGCGCCAATGTGAGATTGTTGGCAATGGCATTAGTGCGAAATCAGATTTGAAAGTAACAACGACAAGAACCGTTCTGTCATTCCTGTCAGCTGATCACTGAGAGAGTTATCGCTGGCTCTAGAGATTATACAGTTAAAAAGTCCAAGTGAGCCTGATTAAGCCTTCCAGCATTAGCTAGACACTTCATCTTTCTCTGCCACTTCCTCCGAGTGATATCACACTCGATTATTGTGTAATATACATTTATTATTATAGTATATACGATGTATAAATATTTTTCAACGGTTCAAAGCAGTCAGCAGAATTACATTAGCGCTCTACTCATAGTCTGTAGCAGGTGTAGGTCGTTGTCGCTTCGTGCAATGTCTTCAAAGAATCCAGGAACATAACGTCGGCCTCGTTCCAGAGCTACTTCTTACCTTAAGGATTCAGTAAGTGCATATTTCACCTTCATCCCTGTCACGTGCTTGTACAGCCGTCCCTCTGTAGTAGACAGGCCTTCTTATGCAACATAAAGGACACTTATCATATCAGACGATTCCATTACCTTATCTGCACAAATGCCTACACAAAAATGGTACTGGAATTTTGTAAACAGGGCGAGGGCATCGAACCATTCATCTCAACCGCGCGCCATTTTTGCTCTATTTTAGAAAAATATATAACATAATTTATTCAGTTCTAAGGAAAGCTGCCTCTGCTCCTTGATTTTTACGTAAATGCAGTACGCGTAACTGTACTTATGGATCTTTGAACATGGCGCGCAGCTTCAATTTGGTGTACCCTCTTCAATGCAGTCGATGAAGTTGACTACTCGGAGAATGTATATTTCAAGCTGTGATTCTGTCTCAAAAAATCTAATTGATCAACAAAATAATACGAAACAGAAAAGATTAATTAACTATTTAGTAACATTATTTTTATTGGGATATATGTACACTCGCACTGCATCGAAGTAGGATTATTATTCGAAATTTAAATTATCAACAATTTATAATAAATATATGGATTCGTATTTTAATAAAAATCTTCGTATTTGAGGGAATAGATAAAAAGGTAAACTTACGGGGTAATTAAGCACCTGTATTATCAACTAACCAGCAACGAGTTGGATGAAACCAAGAGTTTTCGCCAGAAATGAGTTGACAGCGTCTGCCGTGAAACATCCGATCAAAGCGATGAACGCCACAAGTAGCGCTAGTGACGCTGCGATCCCGATCAGGACGGAAGCTGCACGCCAAGCTGCCGATGGAATTGAGCTGAACGATGCGTATCTGCCGCACTCTAAGACGATTTCCAATCTACGATCAGAGGCAGAAGCAGAGGATGAGCCGAAGATATTCGAACGGAACAGGTGTGCAAACGACGCGACATAAAAAAGAGCTTCGTTAGAAAATGACTACTATTAATTTTAACTTTTTCGATACAACCAACCTTCGCAAATTATGTGCGTATATACACATAACATGTATGATGATAACTATATATATATATATATATATATATATATAGTCCGGCTAAACTCATTTTATAATAGCTACTCCGTCACTTATACGCGTGTTTGCATAGGATAAAAATTGGTTCTGCCTACTTGATGTTGTGAGCTAGAGAGGGATGGATCATACCCGGATTTTTAAAAACTATGTATTCAAGTTTGTTGGGTTAACGGCGACGCACGTATTTTTCACTTTATCTTAAACGGATTCATTGTGCGGGAGCGAAACATGGAATATTTATACTTAGCCTTTATAAATTAGTCATCGCTTGTTCCCATATGGCTTAAACCATTATAAACTTTCTTACAGTTCTTGTCTAACCCGTTACACTAATTTTAATTTAGAAAAACTTGCCTAGCAAAGTAGCTTAACGGTATCGCACTTGGACACTTTCGAAGATGACATTTGGTGTAGGTGGACGCTGATGAAGGCCGTGCGCAGAAAACTGCAATAGTCGGAGTTACTTTTTTTGGCATCAGACCATTTCTAGTTGTATCTTATACAAGCTGGCGTCTTTAAGAACCCTGTGACAGCGCTCTCTATCCTTTCCTTTTGTAGTTTTTGCCTCATTTCGTACGCTCAACTTCGCAGAAGGTTGTGCTTCTATAAAAGGTTTTCAGAGAAGATTGTCGTATCCAACGTCACTCTAACTGAGTCCATAGAATGGTTGGTAGATGTCTGATAAATTCCCAA
Organism: Varroa jacobsoni; assembly: GCF_002532875.2. Lineage (NCBI taxonomy): Eukaryota > Metazoa > Arthropoda > Arachnida > Mesostigmata > Varroidae > Varroa > Varroa jacobsoni. The sequence continues at coordinate 335,840 of NW_019214285.1, forward strand.
ATACGTTTAAGGAGCGATATCTCGGAACAATTTGCCTCGGCCATATCGTTTGGGCTACCTATGATCATCGAACGTCGAGGATAATGAGCTGATAGTGTTTAGCTCAGTGGATCACCCAATCAGCATGGTCCGTGTACTGTATAGAAGACATCAAATAAAACTCACGGCACGTCCGATACAACAAAGATAAACAGGAAAAAAAAAACATTATTGTAAACAATAATGACCTTTTTTTTTTTAGCGTAACTAAATGTGGATCAATTTCAGCCTAGCGACGGCTGTTCTTTATCTGTGTCGTCTTGATGAGACTATTGATAAACTCTAATTAACGTTTTTCTAGCCGTTTCACAATTTTTCTATACGTTTCTCCCTGTACCTTCCTTCGATGGAACACTGAGCTGAAATAAAGTATCCGCTGCCCTCAATCGACACCCTTTCATCGCATTTATCTTTTCTGTACCAAGCATCACTTGCGGCCGGTGGAGTAGTGAGGGCGGGCGGGCGGGCGGTCGTGAAGGCGATATACAGAAAATCAATTAATGCTTGTCTTCTAAATCGTCTGCAAGTGAACGGTAAACAAACGGTGGATGGAAGGGAAGGCGTCAAGACGGCGAATCCGACGCCAGCTACAATTGCAAAGCTGTTGCCGGTGCCATTGCTACCAGCAGCTCTGCGTACACACATCTGTACGCAACACAGTGTGTCTGCCATTGTGTGTACTCGTTCATTGATCGTCGACAAAGTCTTACAACGTACATACACATGCATACGCATTTGGTTACGACGTCATCATCCCAATCCCGGTCGGCGTCACTTTCTTTTTTCTCGTTGCATTCATTTCGACGTTGCCGTTGAGTGCAGCTGCCGTTTGTTCGCAATTTCTTCGTCCGTTTTAACGGATGCACACCGTGGCGACACCTCGTTTGGGCAGTGCGGGCTCACACATCGACTGATCTACACAGACGCTTATAGGCATTCTTGGTGCGAGTGCAAATGCATCCGTTGTTGCCAACGAACGGGAATGAACGAGAGGCTGGATATGAACGCAAGCCGATTGAAAGTGCTGTTAGCCGCCACCTGTCGCATAGAATATAGGTGACGGTACCCCTCGCAGTTGGAGTACCATTATGACCCATATATCGAGCCACTTACTAACATAGTCTGTCGTTGCTAGAGACGCCCACAGTTGTACGCCCTACAGACGCAAATATACACGTCTATATGAACGCGTACATTATTTTTCTTCTATGGCCCGACCCAGTTATCCTACTGCCGTCGTTGTATGTGGGTGGCACTCATTTACATGGTTCTATAAAAGGTTATCATTCTCGTGCACATTTTCATAGTATTTATCACATCTCGTCCCCAAAATGCATACATGTCTTTCTGACCGAATTGGAGTGGAAACATGTATTTAGACCGCGTACACACGTGTTTGTGTGTACTATTCGCATGCAGAAGTGAACGCGCCCACGTCTGCATACACGTACAGGAGCTCATAAAGGCCGGGGAGGAAGTTTGTCTGCATCGTCGTACCGTATCGATATAGAGTGGTTTGGCAGAGGAGATAGCGTGAACGAATACGTTATGCCTGTATTTGTGGTTGATTCTGCTGCCTTTACTCTTGTTGGGTTTAGCCTATCTCTATTCTGTCGTGGCTAACACCGTACATTCATATGACAAAGGCTTACCGATGCAATACGTGCCATATGTTTATTTTTTACTTCTAATTTCTATTTTCTTTTTTCTATTTTTTATTCTAATTTTCTAATTTAAGTTAAGTTCTAAGTTTGTTTCATGGGGCTCATATCAATATGAATAGCCGTCGGCAGAACGTCGAGGTCTTACTAGACTCAATTAGCCCTAGATAAACCTGCGGCTCAGTAAACTGGCTTGTACCCTAGGTCATTAAAATAGTGCTCTAGACATTTGTCGTGAGCTTTGGTTAATAATACTAGTTCTTGTGATAGCTTTGCGGGTAACGTATTGACCTGACACTATCTGGAACGTCTAGGTTCAAACCTGGACGTAAACAGACTGCGGGAATATATATTATGAATTATGGAGAGTCGTGGGAAAGTTCTTGTACGTATCCTATGTTCCACAATGTCCGGATGATAAAGCATTTCGTTCATACCATGGACGAAAGTGGCGGTATCGAAGATGGAGGTGTTCCTAGGAAACAAAATGCTACGAAGGTGACAGCTCATATGAACAAAAATGCTGTTCCAGTATCTGGTACATTACCTCGTTACTTTGTTAACAACTAAACGACATTTTGCGAAAATAGATGACTATGTACAGAGTATAGATTATCTTGATTCGAGGCTAGTCACGTAAAAATTAGTTTATCAGGTTAGAGCTAGTAACTATTAAATTTCAGAAGGACATACTATAGTCAGCACATGCTTTACCAAAAATCTATACCTGGAGTGCTTCTATGTCATCTTTACCAATTTCTCGTTGGGCCTGAATAAGAAACCCGAAACATAGTAGAAAAGAGTAATACTTACCTTTAAACGAATTATTAGTATCTAAATCTCATTTTCTCTTAATATCCTACCAGTGGAATAGCATAAACTAAAAACGGGCGAAATGTGAAACTGTACGTAAGCTGATTACGTCTTGAAAAAAATACGTTATTAGCAGCGTTAACCGTATGAGCTGAGAACTGTTTTATACTTATATGCTATATATAGATATAGTATGCTATATTCTAGGGGAATGTTAAGACGCACTGCCCTTCTGTGCAGAGAAATGTCGATTTGATGCTGACAATGTATCCTATAACCTCAAAATGAATTGAGAATTGTGCGTAAAATATTGAAAATTGCAGGACATAGTTTCACTATCTATCGTAACTAACGTACGTCTAACGAGCAAACTTATAATGAAGTATATGTAACTGGAAAAAGTGGGTTTTTATTAAAAAGAGTGTAAAGAAATTTCCCACAGATTCTGAGACTAATGAGAGGTGCAGCCAGTATATATATATATATATATATATATATATAGTACAAAGGGGAAAGCTGAACTAAACAACATTTAATGGCTACGATTGCAATAAATTTTGCAACATCTTTACGAAGCAATTTTAAACTATTTCAAACGACGCAACCCCTACCGTTTCTAGCAATTGATACTTGCATTCCCATATAAACCCGCGACTAATCAGCATCATTTGCTGGCCGCTTGTACTTCTTTCCAGACAAACATAAAGACATCTGCGGCGAACTCGAAAAAAAAAATAGCTAAAAACTATTGGCGAACCGGAATATCTGCTAAAGAAGCGCTACTACAAGGTACTTAGCTCCTGTTGGCACATTAGCAAAGAAAAAAGGAACACACCCACATCCGCGTGATGTGCCTTCAATAATGCCAAGAGGCCCTTTGCAAGGACATTCGGTCCTCGCTGATTTGTTGGCCGCTCTTAACCATCTAGGTTTAAAGTTTAGGAGACTGAATTCTCTACGTCTATTGAGATAGCCTACTCTATTGTGAACCACTTCTTCAGTGCAGTTAGCAAAGTCAAATCCTATTCCTGAGCCTAGGGTGCCTTATAGTTTTGCGTTACCCCGCTCTTCCTAACTTCCATCTTCTTCGCAGCACACGTAATCAAACGACGTGAAAACCTCAGAGCAGCCTATAACGCTTTCTCCACAGCGGCACCTCGTTTAAGGTGATCCACCTATCACATTTGTATTTGACCCTTCAATTTCCACCAGCTCCTTCTCACTCCACTTCGAGTGTGTCACGTTATTCCAATTTACAAAAGTGGAGAAGCCAAAACTCTTCCTGACTTTTACTAAGCCATCGCTATACCGTACTTTCACTATAGTGTTCTAAAAAAATGTGTTCAACCCCGATTTCCGTTCCTGTTAGATGAACATAACCTCATCTCCACCCCACGGTTTGGTTTACGCACCAAATATTGAATGTAAGTAACTGACAGAAGACATTAGCTAACCCGGAATAATTGGTAATGTTGCATCGGGCAGCTATTTTGATGTGGCAAAAGTACTTAATCATCTTGATCACAAAGTTCTAACCAACATTTTATCCTACGTGCGTAGGCTTTACAGAATGGCTAACAGTGCTTCTCTAGTGGTAAATGTACCAGGGGTTCTTTCATATCACCACTGCAGTGCAAGAACACTGCTTTGGCCAACCCCTTCTGAACGGTGTCAGCCAAAACAGTGTTCTTGAACTTGCCTTTGACCTGCTATACGTCAGACCTTATATTCCGGCAGGTAATCAGGTGCCCGCTGCTGATGCTATTTGTGTCTTCGTCGACGACATGGGTACTGCAGGCCCAACATTCTTGTTCCCCCAACATCGTAGCTACTATTTAGTTGCTCGAAGCTTTTCGCAAAGTGTATGGATCACTGAAGCCATCTGAATATTGTATTCCCTCAAATACCGTATATTTCTTATAAAATACTAACTACACTAATTAGACACTTTTTAGCCTTATCATAACATTAAAATAAGATCTCTATCTACACCAATGAAATTATCTACAAGTAATTGAGAATCCTTAGCTTGCTGTCAACATTTGGCTATTTGTCCGCTCTTATCACTAACAATACCCTCGATCTAGAAAGCTCAGTTTCTTTTCATTGATGCCATACTGCATAACTGCTCAGGATGCAAGTTTGTGCTGCTACGATGAACATACGTTAATTTCAAATGAGAAGTGTGTGAATATAGATGGCTATGGTAGGACCTATATGTGGTAATGGTCGACGACTCTCATCGTAGTCCATCTTAAGTCTATGTGGTTTTTACGACACATGATACCCTAGAAGGTTTAATCATGATCCGACACCGCGTGCACCCAGTCCTAAATTTCTATACCAGGTTACTGCAAGTATAAGCAGGACATCGTCAAGGAGACAATGGGCGAAAAGTAGCAGTAACTGTAAGCGGCTCGCCTCGGTTGTTTCTGCTGCAGATCCTCAATCTTACGCAAAAAGCGAAGAAGTATTTTTAGTGACGTACGAGTACCGTATTTGCTCACCAGTGGTGCTCTTATACTTGACAACGGTTAGTGTTTTCATTTTATAATATAGAGTGATTTGCGTTCCTGTGTTCCGCATTTTGCTCCCGGAATAATTAGGGTAATACTGTGGGGCGCGTTGTTGTATAGCAAATATCTTTCTTCGTACTAAAGATTTAATCTTTATGTAGATCTAAAGTTATTACTACGTCCTAGCTGTACATCGCTTTGAACGCATCTTCGCAAAAAGCGTGGAGGTGATTTTCTGGCGTCCAGGTATACACCTATATTTCTATATTAAATCAACAAATAAAACGTTCTGACGAATGTCTACGCTTTTCGTATTCTTCTGGCGTCGTACGATCGGTCGTGTTCACACAGACACAAAGAACTACCGACACTCACGCAACTAACACAGAATCCTCATAACAGCAATATATGTATAGTAGTATTGTAAGCATGTCGTCCACGTTCCCGTCGTTAGTCGCAGCTTGCCTTTTGTCTCGTTAGTAGACTTTTTCCAGTAGCCACTGAAAGTGCCCTATAATTTGTGTATTTGACCGATAACAGTATCAGGCCTATCTGCCCCGCCCACAGAAACAATGTCTACGATCATAGCGATAGCAGCAGGCAGCAGGAAGATCTAAAATGAACAACAGTCCTAAGGCCCACCTCTTTCAATAGTGGCTCGGCGACAGAAATACAAATAATATGAATAATACACAACAACTATGACGCCAACGACTTGAACAAGCTAACAACAAAATAGAGAGGAAACAACAAATTGTTGCTGGCTCAACCAACGCGTTTTTGCCTCGCATTTCTTTTTCGCTTCTCTTTGTTCGAAAGGACAAAGGGGCAAAGTTGTTGGGTAATCGTCCCACCGTTTGTGGCGTTTACGTTGTATCATCCAAGTATACTTGGGCTGTATAGGTATACAAAATTACGAATCGCTTTGTAGAAAGCGCAAAGGGGGCTGATGCTAAGAAACAGTCTTATTGAACACACGGCTACACAGATCCGCGCGACTGCCTACAGTGATTATGGCAATGAACGGTGGCTTTTCTTCTTCTAGACTTAACGCTGAGCAAATGGACGAAAAATGGTCTATATATGTAGGCTTTTCAAAGGAACAACAGCATGTCATCAAGAACCTATGAAGCGGTTATTCCACTGTCATTTTTCTAATATCTTTGCGTTTATTGAATGTGTCCTTGTGTCGATGAGCATCGTGCGCACTTCTCCGACCCCCTTGCCCGGCAAAGACTCACATATACATTCACAAAAATCTAAACTTTTCCGCCTGTTCAGTCGCCTCTCGAAGAGACCGACGTAAGGTTAAGTCGTCTTATGGCCTTAGCTAGTTGTCCAGAATAAGTAAAACAGGCAACGCGATAGGCGTCGCCGTAACGCTGGCAGTCTGGAACGGAGTAGTAGCCACTTGTACCAGCATTAGATAAGGGGCTCAAATGAGAGTTGCACCTCACAAGCGACTTACGATGGAGGTTAACGTTTGGTCAAACACCAAGTAACGGCTTTACTTTTTCCAGGCCATAGAGCATGAGTGGTTTTCACTATAATAACTTCTCTAGCTGATACATCTACTGGTAGTAGGCTTTGTTCTGACTTCTATAATATATGTTCATCGAACAGAAGCAGATGTTTCAGTTTCTTTAGCTATCTCACTTCTGTATAATACGCCTACTAAATAATGGCTCGAGTTTTCGCAGCAAATCACGGCCATAGACGTAACCAAGAATGGAAGAATGAGTTCAATTAATTAGTCCAGTAGCTGAATAAGATCGAGGAAAAAAGTCGTGAAGAAAACGTACCTTCCGTTCTCGAGCAGTCGGGGATAGTTGCACCGCCGAAACGATCCAAAATAAACTGTCGTTCGATTGAAAATTTCCCCTTGAATCCAGAACGGCAAGTAGAAACCCACGCCACTAAGGACGGCTGAACTGAGTGACAGGATAGCCCACAACACGCCAATATTCGTAAGCGACGAGTTGATCGTGGCGGCCGGCAATACCGCTTTTGTCCCGGGAACCGTCATCGTGCGCGTCGCCTGGAAAGTTGTACGGAATGTAATAATAGGTAAGACCTACGAATGATGTTGGTAGGTGTACGCATTTCTTGCCGCTCTGTTCCTTTCATTTGTACAACATTCCTTTCCTCGCGATAATCTCAAATAATAATCATTTGAAACTTTATTTTCTACCTATAATTGTTCTAAGAGAAGATAATAAATAAATCTGTTATTTTTTTACTTATTACCATAACAGATTACTATTGTTTTACTACGTGCTCTCCGCCTATATATTTAGAGAGACATGATCTACCATGTAGATGATTTGGCATTACAACTATATACTCCCCCCTCCCTGATATCGACGAGGTGCAAAAAGCGATTGGCTTGCTTAAAATTACCCTAAATAATTGATCGAGCCAGCCGTAATTTAATCTAAACTTTATTTCAACTAGTAGCTCTGGTACGAGCATGCATCTGTTTTCGTATATCTCGGGCGTTTTGGATTTTGTCTGCACCGTCTAAAGACCAATTGCCCCTGACGACCAGGCATACCACAGCTCGAATCTCGAATTCTTCATGAAGTTCCTCATGCCCACTTTTCAAAGAGAACACGATAGGGAACTCGTTCTATAGCAACGATACACTCTTCTCATCAGCGCAAGAAGTCGACAATGAACGCATTGTGCGCCAGTCTCAATGGTGGCCGTGCTACACATAATGATGATCAGTGTCGTCAAGGGGCCTTTGTATGGCAAATAGCCGCCTACCCAGTTGCCTCGGGCAAAGCAGTATAATGCAGAATAGTGCTTACTACTACTGGTCGCCGATAACAACAACAACAACAAACAAGCTCTCTATATCTGTAGGATCTGCAGGTTCAACCTGCTGTTGCTAGAAGAAATATTGAATCCTATCTTATATTAAATTACCTAAATGAAAATACCTACTTCTAGGCGCCGAGTAGTTGTAAACAGTATAAAACAGCAATATAAAGCATTGCACGACGTTTTACGTAAATTTATGCTCGAGTGTTGCATTCATTGCTGAAATGAATTTTATAAAAGCTGTAGCATATGTACAAAGTATAATGCAGGTATTATAATTTTTTTTTTTTTTTTTTTTCATATATAACGGCTATATTCAATTACAATGGAATAAAAGCGTTCAGTTTGTAAGCAATAAAACAGTTACCTCGACTTATCAAATACAGTACAGCCATAAGCTGTACGCTAAATAGGGACTCTATAAACCGTTGCTGATCCTTTATCTGATCTAATTTTTTCTAAAGTGAATATTTATTCGATCTATAAAATTTAAGCCAAGTTCGCGGTGTGATGCGGTCACCGTGTTGTCTGCTTCATAATTTTTAAAGAGTACTATTTTCGTGTATTGTACGTTTTTACAGTGCGGTATTTTCTATGTACTGCTGCGTTTATAGGGTATTCCAAGACAAATACTCTCAACTATGTGAAAGATGTGGCGAATCTCCGGTGCAGAAGTAACCGACTATATATTGGTATATCTGGGAGTCAATGGTCTTTGAAGTTACATCATTATAACAATTATTTTCTACATTCAGCGCCTATAAAGGGTAATAACTTAAAAAATTCGGAGATGCATAACAAAAAACAATTGTGCATTGTAGGTTCTACGTAAGAAAGTTAGCCCTGGGTAAAAAACAAAAAATTCAAATCGTTCTCTATGGCTTGATTAGAATCAATACAATCACTAAATTAATTAGTGTAGCGTGTGCTTAAAAGGCCGCAAGTATCTTAAGCCTTCAATAAACTATAATTAATTTACCTTTTGAGACCACGATTGTAATTACCGCAATCTTGATCTGCAGAAGATGTCAATTATCTTACGAAATTGGTAGGAAAGGAGAACTACTTTTAGTAACGCTTTTTTTTTTTTCTTCATTTTTATAAAAGTACACCACGACGTTACATTCTGAATTTTATTAATTTGTTAAACCTATGGCATTTTGCTGAGGAGGAACAATTTGCCATATTGGCACTTTGCCAGAAGAGCCACTGATTCTAGAGCATCCAGGAGTGTTTTCGAATGATTCGAAGTGTATTGTGTTATAAGCTTTTTGCTTCGTGTACCATTATAAATAACAGCCTAACCAGTATTACGACTAAAAGGTAAATCTTTTATTTACTATGATAATTTATGTTTCTTTTCAGGGTATATATAATTATCTCCTTATGCGCATTTTCGTCCTCTATTCTGCATTCAGTATATATGCAGAGACAGTTTTTTCAGCACAATGTATTAGCATTCAAAATAGCCTCTTTTCACCGGCGTACTGCAAAGCAATCTTGCGATTTGCTTACTCGTCGTTGCCATTATCGTCGGAGACGGAACAGACAAATGGCTCCAAGATCAAACCTTATTCTGTGCCTGTTTCTCTGCGGCCATTTCCGTCGCCGGTGATTGCTCTTATGACGCACAGGCACACTCTTCCAGCGAGCTTTCAGATTATTCGAATGGTTCCCATTCTCCAACTGTTAATGTTGTCAGCCTTTCTACTCTCATGCCATTCCTACTGAAGCTTTCTGCGTCGACCACCTTCTCGCACTCGGCCACTTCCTACTTTTGCAGTACGTTTTCTAACAGGCCGAGAAACAGAGATCCTAGTGAGCCTGAGTGACACTGCGAAAGCGAAAGACGGACTGGAACTAGCTATTTATTTCTCTTCTAGGAGAGCATTGGTGAAATCACAGTCTTCTCAGTGGAGTGCTAGCAAATCATATGCGAGAAGCTTCTTTTTTCATCTGCCTCAGCTACATCGTGCTCTTCGTTTGTTTCCTTTGCTCCAACAGCCCTTCTCAAGCCCATGCCAATACCCTTCATTCTTATATATGTGTACATATATATTTGCACCGAATGATGCACATTTTCGAATCAAGAAAGGACAATGGAAGGAAACGAAGAAGGTTTGTTGTTACTATTGGCCGATTCGCCCTTAGGCGCATCAATCACACTTGTTCGCAATGGCTACGCATTATCTCTTTTTTTTTTCCTCTTCTTCCTATTTTCTCATTTTTGGTAATTGGCTGCTCAAAAAAGGGGGTTATGCGTGCTTAAGGAAATGGAAGACGTTAGCAGCACTAAGAAAAGCGTCCTTCCTCCTACTCGTTTCCCTTTTGTTTAAACACGCGGAGGAAGCCAAGCGTCTTGGCGTTTGACCCACCACTACGACGAACCGGAAACGAGAATAACGAGGTGGAAAACGACAAATACATCCACCATTTAGACGCGCCTTGCGCGTGTACTTAATGTTCGCTTTCCCAGACAGAGTCTGCCACACTCCATACCGTGAACATCGAAACCCTGCCCACTATGAATGCCGCCCGACCTCTCTGTTCATTTCAGCTGCCAGCAACGCTCTTCCGCTTAGCAATCCATTCTGCACAAGTCCAACTTTTTACCCCTTCCCTTCCCTTCTTTTTTAGGAGACAGTGGCAGATGCGTTACTACACCCGTTCACCTCACTAGGACAAGAACAATTTACAGCAAGCCGACGACCATTAAACTTCAATTTGAAAGCAACGTTATAGTCTAACAGTAATAAGCGCTGACTATCCACCGTAGCATTCGCCACTTCTGCTTCTGCTGGGCTAACGACAGTTCATTGCAAAAAAGCGCCACCGTGTCGCGCGAGAATGGAATAGAATCTATTCGCCGATAGTTTGTGTGGCAATCCGCTGTGCAACACGCACACGATGATGCCGCTTGGTTAATATCGACGCGTCCAGTCGTGGGGACAGAAGGTACAGCGTCTTACCCTTTCGCCGGCATCATTGTCCTCATCTTTGTGTAAAAAAATCCTTCGCGATCTTAGATGATATTGTACGCGTTGGGCATCGCTTATTGCAGAACAGTCGAAATCGAATACAAAGGAACAGCTACTTAAGGTCTTATCAGAGATAGCTTACGGGATTTTTCACGAATAGGACTAGATGTTATTTTTGAAGGAAGTGTTGTTGAGGTATCGCCTCAAGCTACGATAACTTGTTACTTACTATGCTCTACATAAACCACTTCGATGTATAAGCTGTTTTTTTCCATGTTACTGTGCTAACCCCTATGAAGAGATATGATATTGGATTACGATAAGTGTTCAAGATGGTCTTAACGACACTTATTTGATGACTTCTTCATGTTGTATTTGTACAAAATCTGGGGGCACAGAGTAAACACTAAAAAAATAAACAGACCAATTTAACCTGCAGAACCTTTTCCAGCGAGAACCCTTTGTCGAAATCTTTTTGTTAATTCTCGCTCTAGTGCCCGGGTGCGCTCGTTCATTATTGTCTGCCTGCTGATGGAGTGACGAGAAGGTATTGGCCTCAGTTTGATCTGAAGAACACATGAATAGAGAAGTAGATTACTTATGCAGTCACCTGCAGAACGCAAAACACGCTCAGTCGCCTAAATCGGAGTTGGGCTGATCAGCGGAAGAAGGTTCAGTACAGACTCAAAAAAGCCGGCTGTATGTTTAAGTGGTTTGAAGAATCTGAATATTATCTGTAGTGAAATGTATACTTGATAATCCTTTTGAGCTAGACATGAGTCGGTGAGGCATCAAGGGTAAGTTTATTTCGAAACGGTCATTTTGCGCCTGGACAACTGACAAGACAGCCGATGCCCAGAGGGCAAACAAGCCATTAGTATTGTCTCGTTTTTCAGATACTTAAAGAACACCTCTACGGAATCTTTACTGTAATGTAATTAGCAGACATATTTTCAGTGTGCGAATACTAGTTGAATAATAATTATAAAATCTGCTCCGAAGCTTATTAGATGATCAGACATCTTCGAGCTTAAATTTCATAAGGACTCGACCTTATCGAAAAACAACATCGATTAGGACGTAGCTGATTATGTTATAATATATGCATTGTAGAAGCAATATAGGTGAACGCACGCCAAGGGCATCTGAAGCCATGATCAATTAGAGTGTTCTGAATATTATTGACTGCTCCGGTGGCAATGCATGAGCAATCGCTGAGCTGCTTAGAGTCAGAAAACCAAAGACTTCTGTAGTGGGTATCTGTATAATGGATATGTATGTCAGGGACAGGCATAGGGAATAGCTAACGATTCGAACCCGCTGCATGGCTTCCCACGGTATTTTTCGGCTCAGTGGCTTTTGTCAACGTCTTCCTTTCCGGAACTGATAGTACATACATGACTATTTCCAATCAGTTCAATACTATAACAAGCATAAATTGTCTACTCGTTTGCACCTTAATCAAAGGTCCTTTAGCGAGTGCACCTTCAAATTCAGCATCCTGCCAGTACGAGAAATATAGTTGTCGGCGTTTCGAGTACTAAAGTTTTTGCGTTTTTACACAACAACCCATAGAGAAAATGCAGGTATCATATGAATTTATTTCAAATCAGTTAAAAATCGCATTACATTATCGCCATTTTTTACAACGCTAACAAAACTTAACGTCAACGTAAAGTACGTTTGTAACACTGGAACGTTTTTTATGGTAACAAAGATTATTTCTGCTTACTATTATAGGACATCCTCATAGCAGAGTGTAGACACTATGGTCGTTGTAAAACATATATTACATTTACCTGAGAGAAAATAAAGCCCTTGTTAATCGTCAGACCCAAGTTATTCATTACCAATTAATAAGGAAATTTCAGCACTACGTTATGATTTACCCAACATCATTTTTACTTTAGCGAAATTTTCCGCCACTGGTCCTATCCTATACAAGTTGGGGCCACATGTATAGCGGCCACATGTATAGCGGCCGGAGCTTCTCACGCTGCTGGGATACAAAGAACTGTTTCGCCCATGATAAACTATTTGCAGGGATGATGAACCTTTGGCCGTTCATCGGAGTGAGTGCCCATAAATCCGACCAACTGAGCTTCGATGAAAGCTCTCAGCAAACTACTTGCGGGCAACGAATGATAGATCAGAATAATCCATGTTTGAAGATCATGAAATAAACCCAAGAGGTCGTCCTCAACGGACAGTGTCACGGGTCAATAATTTCCACAGGTTTATATTTGCGTTATTAAAATATCATGCAGACCTTATAGTAGATAATACTTCTATTGTATGAAAGCAAGGTGCATCATAGATACTAAAAATTAATCCGTCTCACAAATAATTTGTATTCCATACATAGAACTAAAAACGCTTTTCTTGTAGAAACGTAACAGAGGGGATTACAAATAAAAAATCATTATATTATCGGTTCATTATTATAAACAAATCAAATTAAAAATGACAAGTCGTTCTAACTGATTAAACACAATTAGATAAAATCGATGTTGATACATCAAAGAGCGGAACGGTATTGGTGTCTAGAGAGCTCATTCTCACAATATAGTTTTTTTTTTTTAACTGGAACTTCAGATATATCTGCAATATGAGGCTGGCAAAAAACTAGTGGCTCTTTCTCGTCTAATAGAAAACCATAGCATCTCAACTAAATTTTAGCAACATTATACATTTGCTGTCACTTTGTAAGTAATAATAACAAATCCCGCCAAAAAATTCTAAGTCTTTTTGTATCGTCGTCAAATATACTGTTACCAATATTAATTGGTCAGTTATCGAAGCAGGTGGTAATACGCCGGTGCGATATCTAAAGGATATGGTCAGTGCAAAACAAATTCTAAGTTATTTGGATGATTTTTGCCATGTGTATTCGGCATCGTCACGGTGAAGGATGATGTTAACTTGCCTATCGCGCTTTTTTTTGTTGGACTGAATATACTAGGACCATATATAAATGTTTTTTATACGGTCCTTGCTTTTTTCAAACATTTTCTATAGTATAAATCGCCCTGAGACCCCCAAGGTTAAAATCACGCTCTATTTTGGATCGAGCGTAACCATGGTCTTATGCTCTTACCCTGAATTTTTTTGTGCTGATGTAATGGGCCCACTTTCCAACCTATAATTATTGTGCAGTAATCTGTCAATGTAGCTTCGTATTATTCGACGCCAGGTTAGGTATTGAATGATATATAACGAGAAGTCGTGTTCCCTTATGTCTCTCACAGGGCACCAGACTTCCCTCTGATTTTTGATAAAATATTATGGATTCCAGACGACTGACGATAATAGGATCTTTGCGATCCCTTTTTGGAGTACTTAGCAAGTTGTCTGTCAAAGCTTTTATTAACTTTGATTGCCCGATTAGTGGAAAGTGGTGATCGGGGGAGAGTGATGCGCGTCTTCCAACTCTAAGTTACCGGTGGTTATAAGTTAGTGGGCCTCCTTAAAGAGCGCCCATTAGCTATAGGGTCCTCACTGTGCATGATACAAATACACCAGGCTGCATTATGTCAGGCTTATTTGTCCTTTGGTATACCTAAGAGAAAAAGGGTCAAATGATCTCTAGAAACAAAAAAAAAAACAGTGGAGAAACAAAGGAGTAAATAAACATTTGAAGAAAGCAGTCATTACTTCTTAACTGTTATACCATTATCCGAAACCGTCGAGAGATGGCACTTACAAGCACTTATAGTGTGACATGACAATTCATATGAAAAGCACTAAGGTCGTAAACGGTATATTTTGCTTCAGATAGGAAGTAGAGACCTACATAAAAAATAAAGATTGCATTGGAACAGAGTGATAAGCATGCCCTAGAGGAGCAAGGATGGGCCAGCTAAAAGCGTTTTTTTTTATTTTCACTCGGTACACTTTTTAGATAAATAGAAATGGCACTAATTTGTAATGTTTATATGAATACCCAACTCAATAGTCGTCGGTAGCAGCAGCTCAAGATCAACCTTACCAATCTGGTAAAAATAGATACTGTGATGTATCCTTTAACCCTATTGAGAAATATGTCACAATAAGATACTACATGTAGCAATTGTTTGAGGATCGAGCATTTTGGGACGAGTCCATTTTGTTCCAATAATATGTATATAATAGTGTCCAGTCTTTTCAAACCATAAATCAAAAAAACCTGGCGATGGTTTTCTATATACGCCACTTTGTTGAAAAGCAGCACTACATATGAACAGTCTGAGCAGTTCCGGAACCGGATTCTCTTCGTGCTCAAATTTGGTAGGACAAAAGCTAACGAAGCTGTTCATTTTCACGGTCTACTTAGACTACTGAACAATGAAATATGGGTTGGGTTCGTAGATTTCTCAGGATGTTACGATTGGCAACCATGAAACAGGTAACCATTGCTGGTTCACAATATAGCGCTGGCAAATGATCAATACGGCATATTGTTACTAGGCAACTTTTCTTAGAGAAAAATCCAGATAATGCCTAACAACTTAAATACTAAACAATAATGAGGTACGAGATAGACGAGTGAATACCTTCTACATCTGCTTGCTGTAGCTACTTACTAAGGATCGTCTTGGCTTGTGCGACCAAGAGCCACCTTCCGTAATGACGACCCATTCCTGCTTCCAACCGAGAGGTGGGGACCTTTCATCACTTCTTTTTTTACTACTTTTCGCTTAAGTTCAATGATTAACATGTTGTTCTTGATTTAGGACTATTCAATCGTCTTTCTAATGAAAAAAAAAATTCGAATGCACTTCACAAAGTAGACGATAACTTGGACACTAATTTTTCTTGCGGGTCGCATTAAATAAATCGTCCTGTCGAGTGACGAAGTCCACGAGAAAACTAGGGTTAACTTATCCCGAACGAGGTGATGGTAATGTGGGCATCGACTGCTGGCTGCAAGTTAATAATGAAAAGAGCATGTTGAGTCAAGCTTAGATAGTTACTGCATCTAAACTAGTGATTCTAACCAGATCAACAAGAGCTAACGAGGCAGCATATCTATGATGATTTAAGTGTGCCTTCTAGCAAATGCCACAGACTTTATATCCTTGGGCTTCGCTTCCTAAATATGCATACGGTCTCTCCGTTACATTTCAACGACTGCCGTTTCTGAGGGAACGCGAATGATACGACTTTGACAGCATTAGCGGATTATCAATACACGATGACCACTGAATGCACGGACATATTCACTAATGCTATTTGCTCCTGTAGAATTCGCTCCTTGTTATGGGCGAGAAATTGGCCACAGACTGTTATATTGTGAACGACCGGAAGAGTTTTTATATGGCAGTCTGTATAGTTTTTATTCCTTCAGTCTGCTTGCACATTTAATAGAAACCAGTTGAATATTTCTATATGTCTCGGCCGTGTTAACTATGGGCGTCGAACGCCTCCCGACACGGAAAAACACTAAGCATAGTCTACGTGGCCCCTGTTATCTATTTGCTACAGTCTGTTCTTAAAGCTGGAAATTCCGCTACTAATTGACGCGGTTTCACCACCTGTCCCTTTGAGCACTTTCTCTTACTATATTTTCACACAGCATGGCCACTCGTGCCGGCACATGGCGACTGACTGACTGACTGACTGAGTGATTAATTACTTTAAAAGACGCCGATTTAATCCACTGATGTTTGGCTCTTACGTGAAGCGTTCCGTTCACAGTAAATAACTATACCCGTTTTCCGTTATAAACGCACGTTTCGGTGACTCTGCCGGAAATGGCGACTTCGGTGTGCATCTATGTACATAGGGGATGACGTCTGTTTGGCTTCTAGACAGACACAAACAGCCGCAACTGGTTACGTGCAGGCTGTGAAATTTATTAGGTTCAGCTTGACCTTCGAGTCCTGTGCTCTTCTAGAGGAAAGGAGAAAGACAGTGAAAGTGAAAGATATCTGATTGGTTGTGCGACGACGAGTGTTGAGACGCGATTTTGCGCCTTTGAGATACACCGTATGTATCACACTCGAAAATCCTTTAGGAACCATAATAGAAGGAATAGTAAAAGGAGTTGCATTTTGCTACCGCCGCCCTCGGTGGCTAATAAAGCAGAGCGAGGCGAACCAATTACGTCGTCCATTGATATAGCGCATGCTCAGAGATAGCTGATGACATCGGTACAACCACACACATCGGTAGTCACCTTACTACTATTACTTTGCTTACAGTGGTTCGGTTATACCACTGATGAGAAAAAGCGAACGAAACTTTATCAAAAAGCGATAACGACGATAGCCACTGCCGGTTGCTGCAGACGATATTTGAACTCTGCAGTGTAGGTCACTTAAATATCTGTGCTCCTTTCTCGTTGAAGGGAGGGCCGTTCGACAAAGAGGCCATTAAACGGCCTCTCATAGGCAAAAGAAGATCATAGAGCAAATGGTAGAAGCCCGTCGTAACAACACAAACAAAGGCCCCCTAAACGTTCTCCGATTCTCAACGAAAACAAACCAGCCATAGCTAATTTACAACTTTAATTGACGGGGGAATTTTTACTAAGCGTAGGACAAATACCGAATGAACATAAGTCGGGCAGTACATTGATGGAATAAAGAAAACGAGAAAGCACCAAGTAGAGCCCCCCGTCGACGATATCAATAATAGTTAGAATCATAGCAATTCCTAAGCAGTCTCGATCTGTGTGAAGCTCTGTATTGTCCATCTATGTGTCTATAAGTGGACAGTAATTCAAGTAGTCAATATCATGTAGGAGGCCGGTACATGCAATACTTGATACCGGGTTGTAAGAATCAAGATTTCGCGAGTCTATGTATAATTATATCGTATAATCCATGCGTATCACAGATCAAATATATGCTATATACACACGTGGGATGCATCTTCAACTACGACGTCTGATTATCGTCTAGACGTTTTTTTTTTGATTTTGTGTCAAGTGCTTGATTAAAAGTATTGTCTTTGTAAGTACTTGATTCATTAAATTATTATGACTGGTATAACATGTAAAGCCGAGCGCATTTCATTCATTCATTCATTTATATGTAACAAACGGAACTTCAGATAAGGTGCAAGTATAAAACGTATTATAGAAAAACTATCTTCCTGTCGCTGGGATTCCTTTTGTTAGCGTCAAGAGCAAGATAATTAAATTATCTACAGATATGTTTCTTCACTTCGCTAGGCCACCGTGAAATTATCCTGTGATATTTGCGCAAGGGAAAAATCCGTTCATCTTTGACCTGCCTGTCAGATGGGTCTATTTTATTTGATGTCGTGTTGACTTATTGCGAGCGAGCCACCCCTTGGTCCCAGGAACGAGAACTCGCTGAAGACTTCCTGTAATAATCAGTACGTAAAATTCCTCAATAAATAGAATGAATAGATTTAAATAACGCTTGTCATGGCTAATGGACCGCTACGCTCTCACGTGCGCACAAGTCAACTATGGATACTGAAATGAGACAAATCAGACAATCTCGCTGGCCGATTCTTTAGTACTTTATATTATCGAAACGGTAAAGTCGAGCGACGATCTCTTATGACAGACCATTCAGTTTTCTAGTAGATAAAAGCGGGCCAAAATGGTAAGTGGCCCCGACTGAACTCGTACACCCTGAAACGTTCACAACTTTGAAGCAAAAAAGAAATCAACTTCGTATTATTTAGGGGTGTTTCCTCCTTGTAGCTTGCATGCTGGAGTCAGCATTCTGAGGTAGGTTTGCCATCTGTCGCTTGCCTGTCTATATTATACACTGTATACGAAGTGGCCTCTCGATTGCGTGGGGGCAACTACCAAGATTAGTATGGTCGAATAATCTAACCGTTCTCTGTTTAAGTCGCAATACGAGCTATAGGTTGTTACATCATTTACCTATGAAGCTTTTTTTCTTCGTGGACTCTCGACAGACCGGTTTATGAAGGAATATGGTATACGATATCGTTATCTAACAGGCACTATGCAAAAAATGATGTTAGTTGATGATAAGGATTATAGAAAAAAAAAACCAGCAATGCTCTTACTAACTGCTGCAATTTATCACAGAACATCAATAATCTCTGTCGAATTCAATGACTATCGCCAAGATACGTCTAAGAAAACATCAAAAATATAGTATTTCATGAAAAAGAGTTGATGTTTCAAGCGTTTACAATTAATTGTAATTATATAACAAAGCTTGTCTTGTTCAAGTATAGATTGTCGCAACAGCTTATCAAAATGCTAATGCAACACACGTTACGTCGTAGAACAAAGCGGGGGCTTATTAAGTAAAAATATTCATAATCGCCTATTAAATACAAACCTAGGTGGTATAGGACGTGTGTAAATTCCCAGTTATGCTAAAGCCGTGAAACGGTGTAGATCCTATTCCTTGTAAGTTTTCGCTGCATCGCGAACAAATCACAGCGTCGACGAGTCTCGAAGTAGGCTAAGGGGGCCCTAAATATACTTTTTAGTTAATTGAAACTGGCAGAGAGGAGACGTATTTGGAGATTTCATTGCAGAACGCTGAAAGGCCTCGCGGAATCGAGAAAAATTTTCGGTGTTCTCTTCGACCCAATTAAAACTGTAGTTCTCTTCGAAATAGAGTTCGAAAATTCTCTCAAAGAAACGCATTACATCGTCCTTGCTGCTGGCGTCTCTTTCATACACACATAATGCTAATAATATATTAATAAACATATATATAAAATTGAAGAAAGCATATCCATACCATCACGGATGATCATAAGCCAAGGTCATACTGGGGTTTTCATTTCCCAAAAAATAACGTTTCTGAAACCGCGAATAAGACACGTCAGCCAGATGAAACATTCGAAACGTGAAAGAGTCCAATAAATCCTCTGACATCCAAAACCACGGGAAAAGCTGATGCCAATTGATAAAGAGTGTTTTGTTTCCGATTAAATATGCTGCATAATAACTGAAACACGCTTTATAAACATTGTCATTAAATGTCTGTCCAGTCGCTGCTAGCCTGTAAGAAAATGGACACATCTGTCTTTTAACTTTATCCACAGTGACATTAGAAATCAAAACAGACGCAGTCAGAATCCATCTTGACCTCGTTACCTATGACGAGCTTTTTGTGGACAGCGTTTTGTAAAAGTGAAAATAAAAAGATACATCTCATAGAAATGAATACGTCACCTCACTGAATCAGAGCTGACGAAGGTAGGCTTGCTTTATCCAGATGCTTTATAGAGTACCGAGCGTAACATTTAAAGGCTATTTGAGCTGCTCTGACTAATACAGTAGATAATAGAAAACATTAGCACAACGAGGAATCGAGTACTCGATAGTTGAAGTAGATTAGTATTGGGATTATGTAACTGATTAAATAAATGATTAAAAAAATATAAATGGAACACGTGTATATTACTGCTTTTTTTTGTTTCGGTTTCTATTGTAAGTATCGCAAGTAATCTATCTCATCAAATCTACTATATATTATAAAAGTCTAATGAATATGGGCTGGTGAATAAACTATATTGAAAATACTGTGCCTGCTGGGTTTGTAAATGCTGCCTGAACTCGTTTAAATCTTTTGTAGCACTTCTTTTTGTTCGAGATAGGGGTTTAATCAGTTATTTCTTTTGGCTCGTAGTTTGGGTTGCCCTATCTTCAATACAAAATTTCATTGCGTTTATTGGTGCTACCACCTTGTTCGGGCTATTATAGCGAGCTTATTGAAGAATCTGACCGTTCAGTTCTGGTGACCATGAATGCCTGGCTGTTCCCCAATTTTTCACGTTCTTTCCAAATTTTTTCCAAAAATTTATTTGAGAGAGAACGGAACCTGGCAATAGATCACACAATGATTTTTAGTGCCAGCAATGATGGTGAGTTGCTCATCTTTTAAAAAAATTGTGTGATCGTAGTTGGATTTAAATTTTTTACGCCCATGCATCTGTGAGAGATATCAAGTATCCCTTATTATTTGTAATGACTATCGAATATAGTTTACTTCATCTTATGTTGCTTTCTAGCCTCGTTCGCGGAGATTTTGTTTATCCATTTATATTCAACAAACGGGTGTGCATTTGGTGGAAAAGCCAGAGTCTAAGCTTCACCATCGACACATAATACATGAACAAATAGAGCTTTAAGGTTTTTGCGAAACCTTGTCCTTCTTCCAAGCAGAATCCATAGTTGTTCCACATGTTAATATTTCAAACACGAAAATTTAAGCATTATATGGTTCACTCATATGCGTCCAATCACTCACAAGTACCTGGTCTTCGATTCTGAACATTAACTAACAACTTTCTAAACTGTAAGTTACAAAAACCAATCGGTAAACACTCGGGTTATTTTGTCTGTTATGAATGTTGTTAATGTTTTCAGGTTCGTATCCTTAAAACTTGTGAAGTTTATGGCACCAGCCAGTTGACAATATGTAAGTTTATTATAACTATTATAACTGCTTTGCTCATGATTGTTTCGTAGCAAGACGAAGTTGTTAAACGCTCCGAGTCTGTTGAATGGCTCTGTATTGCAATGACGTATCGAAGCTCCCTGTCCACTATCGCAAGTCTCTCAAATTCAGGTGCTGGTTATGCCTACCAGAAATGAGAAACAACAGCCATTATAATGAAGATAGGCTTAATTCATTTGAATTATCTTCGAGACAAAAAGGAAATATATGTTTTTGAGATGTCTAACATTCGATATCGATGCAAAGTGAAAAGGTAACTGGGGCAATTTCTAGCCGACAGATAAATTCAGAGTTCATAGTAATTACAAGTAACTTAGCAATTTTCTTCTTTTAAAATGCCAATAGTTTAGCTCTAGCTGCGTAAATCTTGTACCTATTACGTGCATGAGTTCCACAATCGGTTGTATTAAGCTTTGTTCAGTGAACTACGCAGACTTATTAACTAAGTCAGTAAATAACAGAAATTTTGGGACCTATTTACAAATAAAAAAGCGCGTTCGTTTTATCACGACTAGTGTTACTATTATTTCATAGATTAATGCATTATTTTTTAGTCATTATTATTGTTAATAATACCTATGTTGCTAATTACCGCTTAGTCTTGCTTACGTCTTCTCACGCTATTCTCGCCGTATTCCAGATCCGCATATAATGATATTATTCAGATTTCTAAAAGACCACAATCTAATAGTGTACGTCCTTGCAATTCCTACACTATAGATATGTACATTTGGATTTGTTTGCGAGAACGAGCGCTTATTCTGCGGGTATTTACTTCATGGTAGCTCGGATGTGCTCACTGCGTTGGAAACCTTTATCCCATCGTCTATATTATTTAGCATCTATTTTAACCTGGCACTTGATTTGGGCATAGTCGTGATCTTTGTGAGCGCGGGTCGGGCAGAATTTCATTGTTTACGTATTAATGGATGGCGCTCAAAGTCATCGACGACACCTTGTACGTGGCTGCGTAACACACGTACATAGCTAGACATCCTGCCTTCCTTAACTGCATTCTGCTACCGTAGCAGAACTTGGCGGCTTCGCCCTGCCGTACTCGCTTTCTTTAGACGGCGGATCTGCAAGTTCCGACGGATAAGATGTACCTCTATTACTTTTTTCCGTACGCTAACAAATATCACGGTCGCACACCGACCTGTGTGCTCTAATCTAGATTCATCTACCTGGAAAATTGCGCACCTTAAGTTGGCGTACGGTTCTGCCTGTGCTCGGAAGCCATTACCACGACAGGCTGGTGAAAATCTTAACTGATGATCATAGCACCGTTTGTGAGTAACTCGGAAAATTTGTTATAATGCTTTTTTGAGGGCTACCTTCCCTGTCTATCACGTTGTTCCATCAAGGACTGGCCTTGTGCAATTGGCCACCTTCCTTGGTGGATGGATGGTAGATCCGCTTGATGTGTCGGTGTTTCAGTGATGCCGAATGGTGTTTGCCTTTTTGCCGGATGCGTTTCCAAAAGCGGTTGCTTAACTTTTCTGGCGTGTAATCTCAGTTCGCTCGAAAGCCCTGTCTGTATATGGATAAATCTTTGTTGCTGCGGTAAGGTGCTTTATAAAGCAGCGAGGAGTCCTTTAGACGTTAGTCGGAATACCCACACTTCGAGCTTTGTTGCTAACTAATCTAGCAATGCCCGTTAACCATATACAGATTACTGGAACATCTTTCGTTCATTGTGCGTCAGCAGGAGAAAAACCTAGAGAACCTCTGATGTAAAGCAGTCATACAGTGGTTTTTTTAAAGCCTTTCCATAAAGTCACTGTGCTCGCAAGCTATCAAGCTATACTCAAAACATGCCTCGTACGATCTTTACATTTCCAGCACCATCTGGTTGGTTAGTCAATTTCGATACTTTAGCATGTGATGAGTTTCTTCTGTCTACTATCTGAGCTAGTGTTCCTGAATGCCAAGATACCGGTCGATTAACTGGGCGATAAACTATCTAATCTATATCGCTAATCGTTCCACTTTTTTTTTTTTGGGCATTCTTATCTCTTTGATTTATGTAAATCCCTATGTATCCTCAAAATTTCTTTTTGAGGTCCATCATCAAATAGTTGGCTCCACGGGGTAAAGTCTCGCTGAACTTAGCGGGGATTTTTCCATCAGACCCATGAAACGGCATAACAACCTTACACCCAGCTATTAACCCAATATCTCTTGTGTCTTTTAGCGTTGGTGTGTTCTTTTTCTTTTACAAAGTACCTTAGTTTTTTTTTCCTGGTTTTCAGTATTTGGCAGTTTTTGTCAACGCTGAAATTTTAAGCAATGGGGCTGTATGCCTAATTTTTCATAATTAGGCATAAAAGAAATACGCATTAACCACCCAGACCATAATACTCACAACCATTACATACCTGTTACAAAAATTGTACGAGCTGACTTGATTTTATAGTTTGTTGGTAAACACATGCGTATTGTACCTACTTCTACGGCCATTTGTGTTTAAAATAATATTTACTTTAATGTTATGAGCAAAAATCATATAGAGTATTTTGATAATAAATAAATTCAATCGATTCGTTTTATTTTGGCTGCGGCAATGGGACGCGATGCTGAACCGTTAGCCGTCGGTTTCTTAGGAGAAGGATGAAGTTAGCGGAGTTAGCCTTC
Source organism: Varroa jacobsoni (assembly GCF_002532875.2). NCBI lineage: Eukaryota > Metazoa > Arthropoda > Arachnida > Mesostigmata > Varroidae > Varroa > Varroa jacobsoni. Next base: position 359,719 of record NW_019214285.1, read on the forward strand.
AACGGGGTCGGCCAAAGAATGAGACGATGAATTGGGGAAACTAACTGAAAATCGTACACGCTAGAGAGGCAGCCGGCAAGATAAGCGAATTATCCTGTAACTGTTGAAATCGGTGTCTAGGTACGCAAAAATGCTATTTACTGTACTTTCCATCACGAAGGTCATTATCGAAAACCAGCGGTTTATGTTAGCATGCCACGTTAAGGGATCTGGGTCAATAAAGACTGCCTCGCAAACAGCGGAGATCGGTCACAAGATGATACTTTAGATATGACGGTACAATAGCTGCCTTAAAACGCCAGATGAAACTAGGCCTAGACCGCAAGATGAGTGCGTCTAGAATGGCCTAACTGTGATACAGGTTATGATTTGAAAAATCAATACAACGTCCATGGCTATATAATCGCCGAGGGAGTGCTGACTGTAAAACCTGTGAGCCCCAAAGTATGATTCGATAGTAATATGCTAGCATTTTTGTTTATTAGCAGGTGTTAGTAAATCAGTAATAGTGAAATAGTTGAGGGGTTAATGTTTGTTGATCTAGAGAGCTCGTCGCCGCCGCCTTTGTTTCTCAGGCCCGTTGTCATTCAGAGTCCTCTCGAAAGCGAAAGTACTCCGCAACTATAACCCACGTGAGGTATCCTGCGTTCATTTAAGACGTTCTTTATTCGCTATGGTCGGCCGTCTAGCCACTGAGTCTAAGTGGATATTCGCCTTAGTTAATTACAAATCGTTTATTTCAAAGCATTGTTATTATTATTATGCCTCATCATGCAACTTAAATATACAATAAATTCCGACAACTATTCACACCCTAACGAGACTTTATGCTCGATGTAACTATATCAACTTAATCTTTACCAGGGCTGTTAAACGTTGAGTTATGTCCTGACAGGGGTTACTTTCTTTATCATAACGCTGATGGTTCGGATCCGACTGCTTCATACGATTAGGAGTTTCAGTTTCAAGTTGTTGGTTCATTTTTGCCAGCAGCTTCCTTAAATGAATAATGTAAATGAAGAGAATAACAATTTGATTTCATATTAACTATCATTAAATATGTGTAGAAGTAACGACACAGAGAAATTTTAGCCATCGTTACTCTTAAGTACAGTAATAGCTGTTATCTGGTTATGGTAGAGTCGCTCGCTGCATTTTCTAGTTTATAACAACAATCGCTGAAAGCCCATCTGAACGACCGCCATAGCAACGTAAGGCCTCTGATCTCAGGTAAGACGAGTGCGTCGAAGAAGCGGAACGCAGCTAAAATTAAGGTACGCAAATGTCTAACTAGAAACTCGAGAGCGAGGCGCTATCGTGAACCACAAAACAGTGGTTTATTCTTTTCAGCCGAGGGTGGCAACAGCAGTAACCGAATTAACTACTTTTTTGCCGCCTGTTTATGTGGCCGGCTTAACAGAGCCTTTAATATTCTTATCCTTCTCGGGTCTCTCATCTTGTCTGCTCCTGTACCCCACATTTTGTCATTACTCCTTAAAGGTTCTTACATTTTGTTCATTCACTCTTTCTAGTTGAACTCTTGTATCCCTTATCTAGCCTGTATTTCGCTGTGTGTGTGTGTGTGTGTGTGTGTGTGTGTGTGGTGTGTGTGTGTGTG
>NW_019214285.1:361436-437271 GCF_002532875.2 Varroa jacobsoni
GTGTGCTTGTTCTTAACCTTACCTGCGTTCTTACCATTCGTTGCTCAACTATATGCCCAGTCATAACAGCGGCAGCGACAAGCAATAGGTAGTTCTTTTGTTACGTAGATATAGAAGCTGGTGCACGAAGAAGCCATTAGCGATTAGGGTAGCCACGTACACGGAGAGGTATTGAATAAGTTGCCTGTTAGAGACAGCGCTTGGAGGGTTTAGGAAGGCTGCAGAGGTTTGGTTCAGTGAATCGACTCATGAAGATAATTTTTGTAAATCGCAAAACCTTTCTTAGTAGCAGACCGCCAAGTGCGAAAGGGTGGGCGACTGTTAAACGAGCCATGACGCCGGTTGTTTTTTCTCTCTGCGCCTCCTCGCTGACCAATCGTAGCTGTTCGAACCCAAAAGACCCAGTTGAATTGCTTACTACACTCTTTTCGAAAGTTAAGCTCCGTGATTTTACTTGATGCGCAAATCCTCGAGAGCTGCTTGCGATGCAGAGATGAAAATGGTCATGTGCAGGCTCTTCTAAGGCGGTCAGAGCTTAAACTGGCAAACAACATGCCAGCATCGAGAGACAACACGTTGCACTCTAATCCACCTTAAATTGTCCCTTACTCTGTCAAAAGGGACTTTCAGCTCGAGGCCAGTGCCGCCATGAAAATTACTCGTTCCTTGGCTGTTTCTACACTATGTCGGTCCTTGACCGAGGTACACTTCAACGACAAGGACTCACGAAGACATTTAATGCAGTATACGTCATATAGACATAGACTTCGATACTGCGGAAACCTATACAGAGCAGATCCGCGAGTTCAATAAATTTTGGGTTAAAAATTGTGGTTCGAAAAGCGACGGGTAAAAGGGAACGAGCCTGTTAGAAACGCCGTCGAATGTCGCAGAGGGTTCTCGTTGCCTGGTCGTCATCGAGTCAGTGAAGGCTCTTGGTGCAAGGGGACCTTTAAAAGCCAAGGGAATAGGCGGGGCAATTCGCTCTGGCTAACTGGCTGGTACCCTTGGCACGTCGCTGGTTTTGCTACCAGCAGCCGTCGTCGCTCACCAACATCGCGTCTACCACATGTTGGCCATTTGCTGCTGCTGTTGTTATGAGAAGGGACCGCTAAACCCAACGGGGAGCCGCTTTTCGTCGTGCTTACCGATTTGCTTAGGTTACTGCTGCTGCTACCATGTACGCCAAACCTAGTCGAGCAGGCCTTCCAGTTGACCTGATCTGCTGTTTGCCTTTGACCCTACCACCATCGCTGCTGTTACTACTGCAGTGAGCACATGAGCCGTTGGTGGCAGAAACGTCACCGTTTTACTGGTCGACACGGCTAATGTAAGCAGATACAACGAACGCTCGTTCACCTCCTAAATGACGTATTTACCAGTTTTACGTCTCTGTGCAGGCTGGCACCGATGATAATGGGTAAACCAATGGAACGCGGCCGACGGTGTCGTTAAACAAAGAGTCTGCGAAACTTCGAGAAGGTTTCAATAGACGAGCGAAGCGGTACTGAGCCTTTAGAGCAGGGAAGATTGAACGAATCAGCAGGTCCAATCTAATAATAAAACTAATTTTAAGTTGCTCGTCAGTTGTTTAACTCTTGTCTTAATGGCTCAACGCCCAGTTGATGACTAACCAAAGAGCCAGGCTGAGAAATAATCATACATACAAAATAGGCCTGGCTTGTTATCGAAGTTGCTTCATCCATTGAAGGTGATCATATATATAATAAGAATAACTCACGTAATAAGCTCTTTTTGACATTGCTATTGGAATTAGTTTTCAGCTTTTTATAATAAAGAATAAATATTTCTCACGATTTTATATTCCTTCTTTTTTATTGCATATATTTATTCAATAATAAATGATATGTTATTGTATCTACGGTACGGATCATTGGTAAGCCGACAAATGCGAGTATTATGTTACGGTTAAAAGAGTCATTTCTAGCTTCCTATGATTATACCCAGTTTTAAATATTTAATTATTGCTTGAAACTAGTATAATACGCAAAAAATGGAGATGACTTACTCATCCGCTTCATTATATACATATATTTGCACACGCAAACATGTATCCTGATAGGAGGACGTTTTACTGCCAGACAATGATTTAGTACTAAATAACATACACTTAAGGTTCTAGGCTCTAACCTATGGGATTGGCAGCGTCGAGAATCCGACAGTTATAGGATTGACGACGTGAATGAACGAAAAAGGGTAAAGGGCCAGCAGCGAGCCGAAATTACTGATGTTTGTGGTTGCCATTACGGCTATCACTGCTGTTATGCACTTCCTTGTCGCACGGGCCTCTGCTAGTGGTTTTTGGAGGGAAAACAAGAAAGATGACAAGCCAACCAACCCTAGGGGTTTCGTAACATCCAGCAGCAGAAATACGACTCCAGATTTGAAGTCCTGTACACGACGAAGCAAAGCAGAAGACACGTGTTTTTCACCTCAGGCAAGCCATAAAGAAAAGCAAAATACGCGATAGAAGCAGAGCACCCGTAAGTAGGGCACAAGGCCCGCAAGTAAGGCCGTTGTGCTGCTCGCACTGATAAATTGGGTTAGGCCCTCGTTGCATTCTACACGTCAACTGGCCAGCCAACTTACCTATCACCGGGGGAGCGAACGAATGGACGGATAACTGACTGACGAGAAAGGAGGACGAGGGGAGAAGAAGGGCCCAGTGACGAGCCTGGAAGGTATCAAGGAAAGAAGAAAGGGAAAAACAGCCACAAAGCGATCGAGCTTTCGGGTACCCTTGTACGACCGTGCAGGTTCGTTCAAACAAACAACCAATTCTTTGCGTCACGATTGTCGCCGCCACCGTTATCGCCGCTACTTCTATTACAGATACAAGACCGCTGTTACGACTTCAAGTTAGGCGAAGAACAGGAATCGAAGCGAGGAAAGCACCATTTTACCTCTATTATATAGAGAAAGGAAGAGAACCTACATGAGAGCGTAATAGAGGGAATGAATAAAAGAAAGACAGGAAAAGGGAAGTGGTGTTGGCTGCCTTTCGGCGCATGGCAACTGAATGAGCGTCGGCGTTAAGGTACACGACAGGAACGACAACCACTGTGCAAGACGAATCCAATTAAATTGCTTGAGTGGCTCTTCGGGCAACTGAGAGCTTGGCAAAAATAGGGAAGGGGGCCATGAATGTATGGGCTAATCGGCAATAGAGGACGTCACAAAAAGCAAATGGCCATGGTGTGTCACAAATGAAGGACTATAGGGGAACTCCTTGCACGAGATCGTTTTATCGCTGGAATTACACACAACCAGAAGAATAAAAACGATTATTATTATTGTTATTTGTTTCGCTAGAGTTATATTAGTGTCGTTTTCTGAAATTAGGCTTTAGATTCTTTTTAAGCAATTTAACAGTACTTGTTAATTGTGCTATTATGTATTCATAAAAATTATTCACAGCCCATTTCAGCTTGGCTACGCTATAGGCGTCCATAACTGATTAGGGAGTTAATGCCCTATTGCTTAATCTAGCCGTTGTGCACTAGTACGCTCGACCATAACATGTCTATGTGTTCAACGAAAACGTATTACAAGCCTGTTTCAGTTTGTGTTGAAATAGCCTTTCAGCATAAGATGAAACCTCACTTAGCTTAGAACTATGTGGCCGCCGCAAATCTAAATTAAAAGTTTTCACCCGACAAGAAATATACTTAGAGTCTTGATAAAAGACTACGCAAGTCAGTGTGCGACAGTCAACGGAATTCTACATACTTCCTCGGTATAAATTACAGCTTCTCTTTGGCGTTCCCTATCTTCATACCATACCCTTAGTGCGTCAAGATGATAGAATCCTCTAACGCTGCATGAAGAATGGATACATATACAGATTTGGCTTGAAAGTGTAGTCCGAAACGCAAATGTGGAAATTTATTTTAAAAATAATTAGCTACGACATTTTTAACGGCCTGGGAGGGCATTTGGCGAACATATGTTGAATACCGTTGAAGGTACCTTTTTGGCTTTAAAAGCTAAGGGCTCAGCTTTACCGTGAATACGTGATAATTGGTTTATAAAAGTTTGCAGTACTTTGCTCCGATTGTTTTTTAACAGAAAGCCGACAATGGGGCGTGTTTTTTTGCAACTTCATTTTTCAATCGACGAGAATATTATTTTAATTCAACCCTTGCTACAATGTCCGTGGGCTATTTATGCTTTTTCCCCGCAAATATGAAAGCCAAATTTGTATAAGGCTATGTTGTTCTCCGAATCAAATAGGTAAGTGTTGCCAATTTGTCATAATGAAGCCATCTCTTTTCGATTTTTCAGATTTATATGCTCGTTTTGTTCGGTTGCGTATCTATGGATGCATAAGACAAGGACGACGCTGGCTAATAATAAAATGCATTTAATAAACAATCCAAGCCTTTAATAAATCATCTTTACAAGAGAGGCAGCGCAAATACACCTGGGCAGTCGAATTCCATATCTTGGAATCTGTCTTTTTTGCTATAGATCTTTACAAATCATAAGCAAAGTAAATATGATTCTTTTTTTGATAATCATGAAGATTGTCAGTCGCCAATTGTCGCCACCGATGTTGTCTCGTTGTGCTCCTAAAATTGCTATTGTTGTTGTCGTTGTTTCAAGTCGTCTTAAACCCGCTGCAGCCGCTGTCGTTACAGTTCGCCCCCTACCCACTTAAGGGAACAGACCCTACGCCCCTCGTTCACTCATTCAGTCGCATAGGGACTCACTCAAGCGTCGTTGTCCAGCAGTCTACCGCCGCGAAGCAATGCCTTTCTGCGGAACCATACAGTTCACGCAGGCCAACGTTTCCATCCCTTATCCTTTTAGTCTTTCGTGTAGTCGTGTGCCTGTGCTTTTTGTGCTATCCCATCTCGACCGCTTTCCTCGCTTACTGCATACTCGTGGGCTGTTGTGTCTTCCACGAACAGAAGAATCTTCTCTCAGTTTTCTGTTGCTGCTATCGCCGCCATCGTACTGAATAATTAACATGTTGTCCCGTCTAACCAACACCCAGAACGAGCAACGGCTAAAGTAGTAGGACTCGACTCACCCCCGCACTTATCCTGGTACCAGAAGCCATAACATGCACCTACTTATTCAGCAGCTAGCCACGAAGAGTCTTAGAGCTTCCAGCAGAAGCAACCACCCACAGGCATGAAGTACCCTGTTCTCGATCTCCCTCCTTTTCTCCTTCTGTTCCTTTCCTAGGCCACCACATTCTTGTACAGTTTCTTGTCCGTCCTCACCTTTTTACTTTATGAGCTTTTTCCTCCACGATGCTACATCATTCTCCTCCACATCCCTGTCTTCCTCTTCCCCGACACGCTTCTAATTCCCCGCCCTCTGTCCAGCTCGTCTCTCTGTCTTAGAATAAACAAAGTTTAGTCTGCTTTCGCTGGTACAGTCGAGGCTTGGTCGGACTTGACCCAACTGTTGTCGTCAAGTGTAGCTGCATCACGCTCTGTTTCACTGGTTGTTACTTTACCCGTCTTGTTTGGTTTTCGGCTGGACAGTAACTTTTCGGAGACGTGCGCAGAGTCGGCTTAACAGCAGAAGATGCTCTCCTTCGGCAGGTCGCAGACGCTCCACATGGCTGGCTTAGTGGCTGGCTTATTTCCACACTTGGTGGCCACTGTGACGGTGGATGGCGTCGACCAACCCAGCTGTCGTTCCGCTTTTGGCGATACAGAAGAGAAGATATGTCGACGGATAAATTATTGCTCACAAAAGTAGAGACTATCTCAGTAGCCGCTGTACAAGTTGCTACTCTACATACACGTACAAACATATCTAGTACAATTCGGCCTGTCGTTCCTACATTGTTATATGGGACGAAGATACTATCCTGAATTGAACCTTCGCTCCTTGTCATTCATGACCATTATTTAAAATAGAAGCTATGTGTTAGCTCTCGTCAAAACATAAACGGATAAACGATAAGTAGATACCGGGACATATTTGCGGGCAGCACCTAATTGCGGTCGGACGGATCGATCGAAGCAGCGCTGAAACCACCACCACGTCGCATTTGAAGACACCGAATGAATTCCACTTCAGTGTAGTATTCATGTATATACTATGCATTTATCATGAACGCAACTGGCGCCATCGGGTGCATGTTGAAGTCGATAAAACCAAAAAATGAAGATAGGTGCTCACGCGCGCAGGTACTTTAGCCAATTCGCAAAAAAAATGTTATAAAAATTAAAATAAATGTTTGCATCTCTACTTTATATCATTCAAACACTCAGGCTTTGATTCACATTGTCTATTACTCATTCCACCAATGCCAGCATAACACGGGCGTAGCATAATTTAATGTGCCATCAGAATTGCGATGATCGAACATAGCAGATTTTCGAAAATTTATCGTTTCTATGCTCAATTGATACTTAACCGATACGATGATACGATGCCGCAAATTTCCCACCATTCGACATTTTTAGTTCATGGCTTTAGCATGCGTTTAGTGTTGCTAGAGTTCGTCAACGAGGCAAACACATGCTAACAAACGCTAACGAGGATCCGCTATTGTGAATTTTACAAATGTACGAATGTGTTTGCTCTGTAGATACGTTTCGCAGATCAAGGGGCCGTTGGATTCGACAATCCATAGGCATAAAACAGTCATAGATCTATATAGTTTGCCTATTTTCTAAATACGGTGAGGTTTCTACTAATGGCCAAACAAGGTCATCGAGTTTTACCAGTCATTTCCTTAGTCGCGAGCAGTTTCGTGGAGGAGATGATGGACAAGAAGCTGGCGAAAATCACATAGGCGCAGCCATCATGATGGCATCAGCCAGCTAGGTGATGTATCATCATTCGAAATGGTGAAACTTTAAAAGGGAGACAGAGACCGAGTCGCCGCATCTAGATCGAGCGCAGATCGCCTCGTTCGATCAAAAGGAAAGAACAAACAGGATTAAGTGACACACGATAGATGGGCGCGAACTGACCTAGTATTGCCTCCGATGGGGCCAATCAGTAGTCGGCCACTTCGTACGTTCTACGGCGCTGAATCGAGCTAATGTTCGATAATCATTAGCAAAAAGGAAGCGTTCTGTCATTACTATTGACTCGTAATGGACCTGCTCCGCAAGCTAACTGTAGAAGCGGCAAACGTTTGCTACGACTCCGTCAATTGAATCATGAACATATTCTGCCTGATGGTAAAAGAGCTTTACAACCACTTTCAAGTGTAAGCCTTTTCTATACTAATTATTGCCTGATCCTCGTGCGTAACCCTGACAACAATGGTATATATGATCTTTTCGTATTAAAAAGAAGGAAAACGTATACGTCAATGTTTCGTGTTTCATGCCCGGTATCGCCGTTAGACATACCATCCGGCGGTTGGTTCCAAACATAAAACGCAGTCTGCCCATGTTCGGGTTTGAACCCAGACCACAAGGTGTTCCCAGTATTATTTTACAAATACGTTTTTCAGAAAGCTGTCACGGGGATGCGCCTGCGCACACTTTTGGCTTAGGCTCTAATGCTAAATCTTCAGAGAGGCTGAATATGAGTCGCAGCTTGCAATATACACCACTCCCAAAACCACTCCCAAAGTATACATCGTCTATTGGAAACGCATGTTCTCATAAGCATTATTTTCATTGAAAGTACTTCATTCAGCTCTAAGCGCAAGTATCTAAAAAGGTTTGGCGCCGGGAGTCATCTACGCTTAAGGGATACGAGGTACTATGCGCTGAATTTTGTCACCCCTATGCAAACGGGGTCCTCATGGACGCAGCAGCAGCAGTAGCAAGAGTCGCAGTCTTTCGCATCACTTGGAATTATAGATTGATGGACAGACTTGTTTGCGGCTGCATACTCTCGTAATAAATCAACATAAAGTTGAGATAATTATCGTGAAGTAGACATTGCGCCGCCTTCGGCTTCAAGCATGTGAATAATGCTTGAGGGGATGGTTGTGCTAATCGTCCCCCCCTCCCACACCAAAACGGGCTCTATGACAAAGGCTGTTCAGAGTCTGAGCCTTCCTCTGACTTTTAGATTGGATTATCTCCAACTTTTATAAACTATAGATAACCAAGTACAAAACGATTTCTAACAGAAGTTTTGTCAAAATCTGGAAAATTAAAGCCCTGCCACCCGGAAAGCCTTTTTTTGTGAAAAATTTGAAATACTTTCTTGCCTATCGGGTCCTGCAAATGCAGTAGACAGGCTAGCGAACTGGTTAATAATCGCGATTTTTTTAAATTAAATAAATTTAATGGATTACTGTAAACAGATGCTACCCACGAGAGATTATCGAAGTAACTCGAGCGTGCATAGATCAATTCGCTGGAGATACCTTATCGAGTCTGTCGTGAACATTGACGAAGTTCCCGGGATCCATTTTAGGTATGTAAACGCCAGACAGACCACCGTATTGTGCCGCTAAACCTTTCAAGGTTAGTCATAGACGGACAGTACATGATAAGCACAAAGACTGTTTTTAGGTGTTTAAAAGTTCAGGTCTGTATACGTAGTTCGCGATAGCGTTCCTGTTTATCCTTTAGCTTAGCTAGGTATCAAGCAGAAGTTGTAAAGGATTTCAGGCCAACGATTGGCTAGTAAAAAAAATTTTAATCGCCTACTTCTTACTTATAGTATCTTAAGATATTCTGGAAAAAAACTAAGGGAGGAGACAAAAACTGTTCCTAGAAGTATACTTTCAAACTAAATATTACGAATACACTGTCATGAGAGCCAAACGGACTTAAAGGGCACATTAGGTGGGCCTATTTAATTCCATGTAGCTACCTGCTTCGTGCTAATTTAGTAGATGTCCCGTACTTAAGGGTTCTGGACAACCGTCTTAGATTGTGCACGGTTTTTTCCCCGGGTTGTTTTTCCAGCTAGATGGCTTTAAAATCACATATCAAATTATACGAGTTATATCGACTCGGCGTTAGCCGCCATTTGAAAGCTAGCATTTAATATTTATTTAGGCTTAACATAAAGCGCCTTGGCAATGAGTGAAATCTATACAAAAATACGTTATATGTTGCGATATTAATTCGATAACGACACATATGCTGCCAAGATCCGTAAACAAATGTGTTGGGTACAGGGTGAAGGTGCATTGTCGAAAACAACGGCCCGAAGGTTCGTTCTGATATGAGGGATGCATCTCGTAATATTCGAGTAATTATGAAAATAGTCCATGAAATCATGGCGGAAGCTGAGTGAGACCAATAAGTTAGTGCCAAATAACTAAAAATTAACCACCAAAAAGAAAGTTGACCGCAAAAATAAGTTCGATATTTACATGCTACACGAACCGACGGAAACTAATTCACCCGGTCGTACAGAAACGCAACAGAATCTGAGGCGCTTGATTACAGATGATGAAAAATAGATCAGATATTACAATAATGTGCAAATCATACAGCGCTTCATAATCTGTGGCAGAGCCAAATGTAAAACGATGTATTCGGTGAAGTTGGAAAGGAATTGCCCGCTATGATATGACCTTTACTGTCAACAACCAAGAAACTATTGAAAAAATGTTTAATGAACAGAAATGGGTATAGAATTTTGATGCATCCGTCGTATAGACCGGACCTTACATCGCCAGACTATCATCATTTGCAGAACTTCCTTCAGCTTCGGCAAAAAAATGCAAAAATCACTTGGAAGTGACACAAGTTTTACAGTGTTACCGGAAAAACGGCAGAAGGTCATCGATCCAAATAGCGCGTCTTCAGGTTAGGAACGATACTTTCAAATACGGGAAACACCCTTTCCACTTCGGCTCTGACATTTTTTAATAGTTGTTCGACAAGCCAATACTACAGAGCCAATATAAGAGGAATACAGAACAGTCTAACACATTGCAACATGTCTATAATTATTATTTTTGTTTTATAAAGTGCAAAGTCTGCTATTATAGTCCGTGCAAATTATAAAAAAAAAAACCAATGTTTCCAAATAAATCGTCCAAAGCAGGTCAAGTATGAGTATCCACTAACTATAAAACTAACCGGAGCAAATAAATTAAATCAAGAAATTTTTTTGCTTATATCGTTTACCTACAGGCCCAGCTATTCCGGAAGCGGAAAACCTTTAGCTCTACAAAGTGTAGACATTTTGAGTGAGAAAGAACTTTCGGAACGTAACTGGCAAGTAATAATTAAATTTACTGACTAATTAGTGCCGAGATTAACGTATCCTGTAGGAATTCGCTTGGGCCTTTTTGGACCAGTCGATTATTCGTAATCGTCATTTTTGTAGAGCTTTTTAGAAATATTGGAGCTTCTTCCACACAATATCACTCACTGTTTGATGCAGTTCTATAATTCTATTGTTCAAGGGCCTACTCTTAGGACTGGTTCCAGTTGCAACAATAGGACAGCATCGCCACTAAAAAAAAAAACTGGGTAAATTTCACTGAATGACTAATATGATAGAGAAGAGGAATCCGCAATGGTCGTCTGTTCTATACGATTCAGTCTGTCTAATTCGTCTACGAGATGGCTCTCGAGTCCGTTTCATCTTAAAATGACCTTTGTCGTCTTACGGCCGTTTGTACAACAATCCATATCCTCATCTTAGAAAGGTATCTATCTGCCAGTCGGTGGACGAGTATTATAAGCGCCAAATCGTATGGGGTTTGAGTGCACATTGTCATTTCGGCAATGTAAGTAACAATTTCAACACTGTGTTGTCGATTAAATAATACTGAAAGAAACAAGTAAAGATGTTTGTGTTTGTTGATTTTCTATGGCCGCTTAATTCATTTATTAATTATCCGAGTTAATTCACTGAGTGGCGGGTAATCCAGAGAAAATTCCGTGACAAGAATTTGTCGTCTCACGCTGCGGAAACAATCGTAAACACGCTAAGCGTTATTTTGAATAGAACCACATGAATAGAAACAGAAAAAAAAAAAAAAAAAAAAAACAATTTACTGACAGGACTATACTTCTCTTTTGGAAAAATCTGGTAAATGTGGCCAATTTTGAGGCTACATACTATTATCGTTGATGCCTGCATTTTGAAACTGTCGTTTAAACGGTTTGCTACATCTTGAATGAAGGAGCATTTACTTCATACGTATTTTTATAGAACAGAGTGCCGGGATGTGTTAAAGCGTAGATACATAAAAAGCTGGATTTAGAGCTTTGCTAGCATACCTGTCTGTACACTGGGCATACATGTTTATATTATATTCTATAATCCCGACTATTTCCGCTCGCTTCCATGCACACGTTTACTCTACGGCAAAAAAAAAAAACTGGAATAATGTATTCCTTAAATGAACCGTTTTTCATTGCCATTAGCATACAGCAGCACATCAGTTTCACTATCTCTATAGAAACGGCTAGCGAAGTTGTTATGGCTATTGACCAAATAGTGTCTATGGGCACAGTTCCTGTATTTGTTAGAAGAACCTCAGTCTTTGCTCAGTAGCTGACAAGACAGAACAACAGAAGAGCTAACCTCGATGCCACATAGCGCGCATTCACGTAGCTACAAACATACACTAAATTACAGATTTGAGTGCACTGAAGTAGGTTACGTTATATGGGTATGGACACACGTTAATGTGACCCGCTGTGAATATATATGTACATAATTCTACATCCACAAACCCATTGACACGTACTTGCATGGGAAATTCTGGGGGACAAAAGAGAGCCCTCGTATGGTCTAAGACATAAGCCGTAATCAGTCAGGTTGGTAGTGCCTTCGTGCTATGGCCGCACGGCTGTTTTTGCCCCTCGAATAGCAGAACATCCTGAACAATGACAGACGTTGTCGACAATGGTAACAGCATTTCATGACTTTTCTTGACGACGGCACGCCAGAAGCGGAACACGCGAGCTTGTAGGCGGGAAGCAGCAGTAACACGAGATAATGACCGCTGGTTGTATGCTTCTGCTAGTGCCACGGCCACCGCTTTGCGATGGCCCATTCGTTCCGCATGACGAGATAGGATAGCGCAAGGCTGGACAATCCGAACGTTGTTTTGCAGTGCTGCATTACCAAGCTAGTTTGAGCTTAAGGGCACCGCGCGTCTTAGGCTGCTGCTGCTTGCGCGTCGGTGAATGGGAAATCACACACGAGGAGCCACTGACTGGATATGAACAGAGAAACTCCGGATGGCGATGGCAGTGGCAGCGGCGGCAGTACGAAAGTAAGAGTTTCACTAAACACAAGGGAGAGCGATAATAAAAATACAGCGACAAAAGGGATAAAAAAAAAACGGGAAGAATTAGTGGAGCAGGGGATTTAGGAGGACGATGGCGTGATGACTGCTGAAAATAGGGTACGCGAAGTCGGGAGAGCTTGATGGGGGCTACGCAGATAGACAAGACCAATCAGCCGCCTCTCTCTCTCTCTCTCTCTCTCTCTCTCTCTCTCTCTCTCTCTCTCTCTCTCTCTCTCTCTCTCTCTGTTGGAGGATACAAAACGAATATCCAGCAGCAAACACAGGAAAGAGAGCCCCTGAAGTTCTCCCCCTTTTGCTTGCACTCTCATTCTGCTTCCGTCGCCTAGCAAGGCTGGCAGGCAGGTAAACAGGCGAGCGCGGGAAAGGAAGGAACATCGACACAAAAAACCTACAGCACCACTAGGAGCTACCGTTGCCATTATGAAACACTGAAAACGCGATAATGTTAAGAAAATTAACAAGTTTGCCCTCTGCCTTTCTTTTTTTTGGGCTCCGATTAATTCGATTCGTTTGCCTGCTTCACGCTTCCTTCTCCACAAAAGCAACGTTTTTGCACCTATGGTCTTTTTTCATCCTACTTATCTGCCTGTTCCTTCTCTCAATTCAAATTGCGCGTTTTGAATTGCTCGTCGTCTTGCTGTCACTGTTGTTACTGCATGAGCCCTGCTGCGAGAAAGCCTTTTCTTCTCATTGACTTGGTGTTTTCAAGAAATAGCTTAGCGACCAAAGCCAACCGCCGTACGCTGAAGAGATAGGTCGCTCTGCACAGAAGCTGCGGGTGAGCAACAGAAATAGTAGTGGGGGTGGACGAGAACAACTGTTTAACTGAAGAAACCGAGCTATTAGAGACCATTAAATTTATGTAACACGCTAGAGTTGAGTACACACAGACGCCATCTTAGGAGTTACCACGCACCGAGGCTAAAGCGTTTTCTGCTAGCCTTAGCAACCTTTTCTGAGGCGAGCTTAACCAAACGCAGGTAATAACGTGTGAAACGCAGCTGATCGAATTGTGATTCGGAAGTTGGAAAGGGAGTGACAATAGCTGCGTTTTACTTGGCCGCCTTTGTCCGTTGACTTTTCCCAAGCTGTCGCTCTGCGGTTGAATGAAGAAGTAAATAGCACTATGACATTGAGACAGACATAGTGTGTAGGGATGGAGGGGAAATGATGATAAGTAATCCGTCTATACGACACAATATCCGTGTTTGAATCTGAGCAAAAACGGGACGAGAGCACCCTTTCACTGCTCTATAGCTACAACCAGATCAGACAGCCTCTGCCCGCTCAAGTCGGCTAAATAGTTATTTCCAGCAGGCAAGTTGGTAATGAACGCATTATCACAATAGCCTTAAACATCTACTAACTCTAGTCAAATTGGGTATTTGGACCTTTGGAGTATTTATTTTTTGCCAAAGTGGACTTTTAGATCATTCCGTTTGTGGTAGGCCCTTGAAGGCGCGAGTTCTCTGTTTCACTAAGTTATAAATAACATTTTCTACTTTTACTGTTGTATGCTCGCTTCATCGAAATCATTCCGTTTCACAGAATGAAAAAGCTTCATATATACAAAAAAGGTCAAGTTTCTACGTCGAACGGCGGACGAGTGCCATTGAACTTCCGTCACAAAATCTATCCCTAATTTGTCTAAGTATTGTTCTAATGATAATAACTCGAACCTATCAACTTATTTCGATTTGGAATAATTTGGCGAACATCGTACTATAGAACTTCAGTTAAACCGAAATTGAAGAAGGACGACAAACGTGGTTCAGCATCAAAGGGAAATTTTTTTACTCTATAACAATTCTTTGCTATCTACTAACTAAAAGATTTTAATTTTTCACTGCTTGAATTGTTCGTGTCTCTAAAGCTCTTCAGGTACAAGATTTTTATTTTTCCAAGTGTTTTATCCATTGCACCATTGTAGCTCGTAGCAAGGCGCTGAGCACTGGGGATACATGGTTGACATAAGCTTGTCAGTGTTCTTTTCTGCTCGAGTCAATCATAAGCGAAACAACAGCGCACACTTCGGTACGCTTTAGCTGCAATTTTCGTTAAAAAAAGGTACTTGTATTTTTCGTTCTGTCATAGGAAATCCTTAGCACAACACGTACAGATAGATAAAAGAAGGACGCGCTAAAGGCTTGTAATTTACATATGAAAGAGCTAATGCTACCTTCTGCCAGAGTGTGGACTTCGTGCCAAACAAAACACGTCCCAGCAGCTGACGCTCTGGCTGTCGATTCATGACCTTTAACACAGTTTAATTAATCCAATGACGCGTCCTTGCCTTTTAAATCTTCTAGTGTCGTCACTTTTCGAAGTAGGCTTCATTTTATAGGTGTTTTGATAAGAAAAATTAATTACTGCCTAGTAGGACTTGCCTCAAACTACCTGAAACGTTGTCTTTGCACTTCTGTCTAATATTTCGTTAATAAAAAATTAATATTTGCCTACTCACCTTTTACAACTAATTACACCTTGTAGAGAAAAAAAAAAACTATTAAAAATGTTATAATCCATTAAAGAACGCACAGATTTTTTAGTAATACCCTGCATATATACATATCTATCTTACTCAATTATGAAAGACTAGATTAATAAGCAGCGATAAATATTTTCTTTGAATTTCTAATCGAGGTGCTCAATCCTTTCCTATTTCAGTAACTTTGCGATACGTTGTCAGGGCACTAGTCGATGTCTCCCTGTAATGCGCAGCCAAGGAGCGAACAGCGTGCAACTGTTCTCTTGATTTTTTACCGTCTTTAAGTAACTAGAACTACAGCTAAGTATCAAGTCAGCTGGTACTCCGAATCAGTAGAACTGCGTGAGTGGAAGAACTTCGATCGTGCCGACGTTTACAGTATAACAGTGATAAACGCGCGATCATAAAACACATGTAGATTGAACTTTAGATAATAAGAGTTGGACAAATACAGTGCACCGGCAAAACCTTGATTGGCAAAGCGGGCCCACTGTGTATTCTTGGTTCTAAATGGATTCGGCTTTTCAAGGGCACCCTACAAAACGTTGTTCCTAAAAGGCCTATTTCCAAGCGTTATAAGGCGGAGTCCTTCGCTGGCCGTTTCAGATTGTTTAATAGGTGTTGCATTAGACGGTGGACCCATTGTATTCAATGCTATCTATTTCCCAGAGAGTGTTCGGTCATATATTGATTGCAATCTTGGACGTACATTATTTACTGATGAGGTTTTCACTGAGACTGTTTAATTTTGCGGTCCTATGCTATTGCCGATCGCTCAGGACAGGAAGTACAATGAAGCTAGGTGAAGCGACGTAGCAAATAAGGCGATTTCCTTGCCGCTGTATGTGATATGCTTTTGTTTGGAGAGAATCAGCCTAAAGTATCTGTGTTTATTTACTGTGCAAAAACAGACGCACCACTTAATCTTATATAGCTTTTAATTAGCATTTTTCTAACGCCTTACTCTCAGAGCCTCGAAACGGGATCTCAAACTCAAGTAATTTATTAAAATTTATTAAGTCTTACCTTGTGTTGGGTTTAACTTCACTAATATCCCCGTTAATTTCCCCAGCATAATGACCGTGCTCAGCATCCTCACTTTAGGTGCAACAGTACAGGTGACGAGAGCCTGTTACAAGGTTTATGCGCCGCAATAGATATTTCCCGTAAAAGCTAAAACGTCAATAAGCATTCTAGCCTCTAGGAATATCTATTGAACTCCGTGAAAATATAGCGAGATATAAATTATATGAAATTTCGATAATTCTCCTACAAATAATATTACGTGGTAACTGTCATGATGTTTCAATTTAAACATAGAGTTCATATCTCTCGAAATCCGATAGGCGTATTAAATGCACCCGATGGCATTATCAATATTCTATGTATGTATATATGTCTATGTAAGCGAACGTCTTCGAGAAGCATCTATATAGTGGTGCCTTGAAATCGTTCCAGATTAAAGGTCCAATGAGATATATTAAACGTCGGTTAAACATAGAGACCTATCACGCGAAAGATTTAAGATTTACTTTGTCTCTTGGTATTGACGCATACATTTGACGTTACGGGGCGTATACGCAAATGACCAAATTACAGAACCTGAGCTCCGGGTAGGTTATCGTCCATCGATCAATGAGCTGGCACGGACTGATGCCATATGCCCGTGTAGATGAACTAAATACTTATGTGGGAAAGCCATTTTTTAACCTCCTGATCTATGGCTCAATAAGCAGACATCGAAAACAAATATCTGTCCTTAGATATACCACTGACTCGGCACGAAAACTACACTTTTTAGTTCTGCTTATCTCTCCCACTCTAGTGGCTATCGTAAGTTTCTCTAGTACATGTATATAGATACTTTTCTCCGGCATATAAAACAAAGTTCCCACGCGTTCCAATGGAATCAGATCGAAAGAAAGGGAAAGCTGCCTTTTGACCTGGGAATCGTGTCTCGCTGAATTCATTTTCTTATCTCGGTCACATCGTATCATTTTTTTGTATTTATTGTACTGATATTTCGATTTCACTTACGGTGACTTTGTGTCACAGTCGTCATTTTAGGTAAACGCAATTACCGATATAATACTAACAACAATGACAAGAAAACAATACATCCTAAATTGGTCTTTTAACCTTCTCGTTTTTTTATGATGAACTATTTTGGTGGTAGACCGGCATAGTTAGTTCTTGCTTGGTGCATCGTGAGTAGCACAGTTTATAGACGAGGAAGATAAAAATCGGTCGACTACATACGCAGAATAAGGAAAGTGGGGGGCCTTCAGTGCAGTACTAATGAATGAAAAAAAAAATACTGCTTGACCTATGCTTCGTGTTTTACGTCCGGTACATAAAACAATAGACATTTTGTCGGCTGGCTCCTTTCTGCATGAAACGAGATGTGTCTATACCCAGATCCCAGCTTGGACCCCCGCGTGTTCTTAACCTTAACAAACAAACACGTTATCCACTGTGCTATGACGGGGATGGACCTTTCCTATGCAGACTAATTTATTAAAAGACTAGAGCGAAAACGTGAGCTGTGTCTGGATATTATTAGCGTAAACTGCGTATCCACTCGGGAATAGTTAAATTATTCTTTCCACAGATTTTGGTGTATAGGAGTATTACTTTATGTGTACCCTGCAGTTTCAGCAATGCGGAATTACTTAAAAAAAAAAGCACGCAGATACAGACATTTTGCAAATGTTTTCCTGCCCATTCATTTACACATACCCAAAAAGGTGCATTGACCCTGTCTAGATAGACATTGACTATGATTGCATGTAAAATTTTACGAGCTCAACATCAGATCCTTACAAGGACCAAACTCTCTTCCCTTTCCGATTGATGTAAGCTGTAACTTCATCAAACTTTCCTTCCAAGTTCCACTTGCTTTCTTGTGCCTTAAATATATCAAACTAGTGACAGATTTATTTCATTTTATTTTAATTTAAATCATCATAATGTTTATGGAAAACGGGCGGTAATTAGCTGAATAATTTTAGGAGCTTTAAATTAAAAGCCTTCACGTTTCAAACGTGTTCTTTATTTCAGCAAGAACTGTACAGCGTTTGTTTTGCTGTGCTTCTGCCAATTGGTATGGTCACCTAGACAGCGTCGTGCCAAAGTTCTAAGAATAGAATCAATCAAGCTTCAATAACAAAATCAGAAGTCCAACACGGTTTCTTTTTTGCCTTGATGGTTGGTTACTGCTCCATCAACACTGATGGCCAAGCTTATTGTTATCAATTACCCAGGCTTACTTATCACGAGTTAAAAAGAAATCAGCCGGTAATCATATGGATCTACAAAAGTAGACTTCTCAAAACTGTGAAAATTTCCTCTAATAATAAGGAACTAATCTCGACATACATAATATAATATAATCCTGTCATCTATCTAAAAGATGTTCATTTACATGTGTACAAGTATATGATCGCTGCCATATAGTGCCGGGAGACCCAGCGGGAAAAGGTCAAATGACTTAAAAAAAACTCTCGCAGACGCTCGTCCCGAGTCACTTTTTCGCGTACTTTTGATAAGGTTGGCCACTATAACGGCTGGAGCAGATCTCTGGCCACGTCGTTTTCAAGTTGAACTAGTCCGGAGGTCTAACAGCCTCAGAACGAGGTTCGTGTATTGCGGCAGGCCATAATTGCACCAGCAAGTCAAAGCGGTAGCCGGCCACAATTACAGCTTGAATCTCTGGTACCTCAAAGAAGCTTCGAGCAGTGAGTTGCAGAACATCAAAAATACTGGCTGTGCAATGGTCGCATCCCGATGAGCGTGGCTAAAAGGGTATGAATAAAAGATGATCTCTTAGAGATAAATACACAACTGCTATACAGGGCTGGAGTGAGTACCTGTTAATACGAGTATGCCACGGATAAAAGTGCTAGTCGGCATTTTGGACGGATTTGGCGGAGTTGATTTTCTACGGAAACAAGCAGTATGCCGAGTGAAGTGGATCAAGGAGTTGGAGTACGTTACCGAAGTGGGCCGCGTATTACATGATGCGCACAGATACGTACACAAATAAGCCGCGTATGGTAGTATTTTAAGGCCATTGACACGGATTTGCGGAAAAGCTTTAAACGTTTCCTTTTCAAGTGCCTAAAGGAACTTACAACCGTAGCTTTTTTACAGCTACGAAAAAGAACGCGGAAATATTTTACGAGCTCGTATTCGCAAAGTGGGACCTGGATAACGAATTAGGACTAAATATATTTCAGAAACTTTTGGCAAACGTTAAAAAAACAACAGGCTTTGTTTGCTTTGCAAGCTTTGCCACCGCGGCGCAAGTGATGTCTTATGCCGAACTGGTGAACGGAGTCCAGCATCACAGGCCGGGAAGACTTAATTGTTGAGAAACGTCGCAAGCTGGTTTCGAAAACTACCCTAACGTAAGACCAGGGTCCTTCAATTAATGTAGGACTGGAAGGAAGCATATTAAAGTCTAGTGTCCACAAGAACGATTTCCGGGTCTGTAAACTGGTGTGCCGTATTGTATCTCTTTCATAATAATGAGAGTAGCCATATATATATTGTGATACTTCCCTAGAGGCAGACGGAGAAAAAAGTGATCTTGGTGTCTGGTATGCCCTTCCGTGGAAACGCTGCCGCAGTAAATCGTGAACAACGAAATACGTCCAAGCCACTGCTGGCCCAAATTTCAGCGCTGGCAAACGGTGACAAAAATTATGAAGGTATTAAAAAAAAGCCAAAAGGGATAGAAGTTGCTTATGTGACCACCTCTGTCAAACTTCGGAGTTGCCCTTAGCTGTCCCTTATGTGGACAAGTTTTCAGAACCACTTTTCGATATTACTTCAAAAAGTGCCAGGAGCAACCTCGGTGAACCTAGTTAGTTTTTCCTCAACAGACTGATAGGGCGGCTGAGTGACTAGGTACCACAGCTTCTGTAACTCTTTTTTCCCTTCTCAAAAACCTACTGGCCTGAGCTGGCAAGGCTGCGATTTGAACAAAGAGTAATTGAGATGCTAGTTGTTTTTGATTTCTACGAGCGTCCACCCAGAATACGCACCCCCTGATTCGGTTATTTTGCTGTCTCATCTGTATGTTAAGGAGATCTTAGACAAAAAGATTTCTCTAAGAAGAGCTTGAAGCAATATCAATAAATGATTCCGAAAACCCGTTTGTATAAAAGGAATAGTTTATTGTCAGCTTAGAGGAAGCAAACCGCAAGCAAAAACTATCTAACACTCTCCCTAGAACACCGCTTCTTAGAAACAATAGTAATCGGTTAGTTTCTTTACACCTAGTACGGTGTTTGATTACATGATAAAGAATCATATAAAATGTGTCCACACTGTGTTTATTGCTCTTACTGCTAAAGAAACGAATATTGTTTACCCATTGTCCTGCTAAAAAAAGAACCCAAAGGGGTTATTTAATTGAGTTTAGCCCACAAATAATCTCAGCTTGTCAACTTTCTTGCATTGATATTGAATTTTGTATTTTCTTTCTAATAAACTGTTATAATCGGTGTCATCGAGAGCTGCCTTGGCTCGTTCCAATGCGTAAGTGTGATCCATTGAAGCTCACACATGTCCTACTGTTTTTACAAAATGATGTGACGGGTCTAGCTCATTGAATGTCAGTAGGGGGCAAGCTAAAGGTACGCCCTGCGTTTACAATCATATCAAGAGCGATGTCAACAAGGTTTCTAATGCTATAAGTTTATTATAATAAACATACGTTAATTACATGAAATTAATGGAATTCACTAGAACTCGGATTCAAACTAGGTATCCAATGTAACTCCGAGTGAAGAGACCACTACCAAAAAAAAAAAGGCATCTGCCAAATACCGGCTGCCTTTTCCACTTTTATCAGGTGTCTTTTCAAACGATATTTCCATTGCTGTGAGTCTGGTCGAAACACATATTTTCGGATCGCTTTAACTTTTGTCTAGCAGAAGATAGTTCGTTGAATTTTCTGAATGTCAATTAGCTTTTGTTTGATGACTCTGCTTCTTCCTTTATGCTATTATAAACCAGATTATTTTCTCTGATTGATCTGTATTCACAGGCGGTATAGCGGATTTGAGCTGATTGTTTTTTTTCTTCAATAGAATAATTTCTAGAAAGATATTTGAATATATACTATCTTTACACATAGTTTGCTATCTTATGTAATATGGGTTGTCGTCAACGTTTTCGATGAAAACATTCGTACTTTTCTTTCATATTAACGTAGAGAAGTCCATCTACTCGTTACGTGATCTTCTCTGCAGGCGATCAAAAAGGCCCAAACAACGCTCGAGTGATGCTTTTGCTGGTACAACTCACGACGACAGCGTTACAATGGTCTCAGCTTACTGTTTCGGTATACGAATGTATGTCGATATATACATCGACTTTGTTGATCCTTTGTCATTTTCCGCTTGCTTTTATTCCTACATCCCTTTAACGTCGCCTTCTCTACCGTCTTCTCGATAACTTTCAGAGCGTCGTCCCTTGTCAAGGCGAACGTACAGCGACGTCAATAAAACGAACGATGCGAGCGTCGAGTATGGTTGCACTGGGATCGTGTTGGCCAAGCAGAAGCGAAGCAACGGCTTTAAATTCATCTACTGCGAAACTTGCGTACAGATGCATTCATAGAGCGTACCATAGGATAAAACACTGAGTACTAGTAATAGTTATGGGTCTGAAGCTAGCATCCAACCAACAGGAGCCCTATCGAAATTATCGGCGACCTACTAGGTAGGCGATCGGACTGGAAGAGATGTACATGGACGGAAATGAATATAAATAGTAACAACAGTCGACTTAATGTCAACCTTTATCAGCCTAGAAACGTCCTAAATCCAAACTAAAGCTACTACAATGTACGTCAACGTATCAACAACCATGATCGTCACGATGACGATAATGACAGTAATAACAACATGAAAGTAAGCGATCAAGACAAATACCGATTTATAAAATTGAAGTAAAAATGCTTGATGTTAACGTTATCTGTTCGGGTACATTTCGATTAACTGTCCTCTTCTTAGCTAATCGAACGTCGTCAACCATGTGAGAACGTTTTTGTCCCCCTGAGACCCAGTGCCGTACCGTCTTCAGAGTTGCTAAGAGGCGTTTGTATTCTTTGCTACGGAAAATAACCATTGCCAGAAACTCAACCTAGCACTGACGAAATTCAATTTACCTGAGGAGCAATAACCAACAATTTCGCCTGGAAATGTTTGCTGTTCCGTTTACCTTGCTCCTCTGTTGAAGTTTTATCCTTAGGCTTATTCTCCCACTTTCTCTAACATCCACCGATCATATGTGTCAATGTGTGTCGTTTCGCCGGAACCTTCTCTGTATCACATTATATTAGACTATACTACAAGCCAGCTTCCTAATAGGTCCATCTCCAGCACCCAAATAGAAGATAAAACAGCCAAATCTAGCTATCAGAAACCAAGTCATTCTCGTGCGCTAACCACGTCGAAATAGCGTAGAAATACGTTGAGACAGTGAGCGGAGAATGCACATTCTGTGTATGAAGCTATAATAGAAACTCTTATAGCTCTTAAAACAATCAAGCATCTAATATGAACAGGAACCGGTATGGAACGATTTTCTCTCTGCTAATATCTGTTAGCGTCTCATAATAGAAAATGAAATAAGCGTCGTACCACAGTGATAGTTCATGCAATGCCAACTGAAGTCATTACTATTCTGTGTCGTATAATGGCATGCTATATTGATAGGGTTTTGTGTTAAAAGTAAAAAAACGCGTTAAAACAGGAGGAAAACATCGAATAGAAAATGTATGGTTAGTCTACACATTTTCCTTGTATTGCTCTGTGTAGGCACTCGAGCGCAGTTATCCCAGTCGCTCGTTCCAACGGTATGACGGATTATTGCACGTGCCGCCATCTTAAATACGAGCAACAATACACGCCATGACCGTGATGCTCAATGTCCAACCTTTAGTTTGTAAATATAAGAAAATGACTTTCTCTATTGTGGCGCGAATTATGAAACGTTTATGTGTCGTTCGACGGATTACTTCTCACATCAACGAACTCTGATGGGTTCGTGTTTCCGAACGAGGGTGTAACACAAACAAAACTTAAGGGGCAATTTAAAAAACTCGTATTACCAAACAGACGCTTTAAATACGGCAAGACCCCCCCCCCCCCCGCCCCTCTGAACCTTTTACATTTTCTATGTAGGCTTCCAAATTTGTAACCCTCAATGACGTCCAACTTTTTAGTCTTTGGACTAACGTATCCTGTGTCCCGTGCTAGCAAAGGACATCTCCTTTGTTGCGACTGTCGAACAAACCACTTGTGCTTCACTATCTAAGGAAAGCGTTTTTTTTTTTTTAAATCTCTGACAATCATCGCTGTGTGTAAATATTGGTAACTCATCCCTACGATTTTTTTCATCTGAAACAGATTTTCTTTAAGGCCAAACTTCTACTCGCTGTCAACTATTTATTACTAATCTACAAGCTCATATATGACTGCGTAGTTTTTTTCCAAAAATTATTGAGGAAACGTATGTCATAGGTCAAGTCATAATGAGAGTCGTGTCAGGTATCGCGTATTCTACTCTATTCATCTTTTATTTACTTATTTACTACTGGCAGCTTTGTTTCGAGCTTTCGTTTTTCTATTTTTCTCTATCTTCTGGACCTGTCCTAGCTTTAGTGAAAGGTATCCGAGGGCTATTACGTTGTAGGATTTATAGAGCCACTTGCTTCAAATGGAGTTACTCGTCTACCGTCTTGAAAACTCACCGGACTTGTCGGAAAGCGCTGAGCAGATGGGGGTATCAAGAATGCATCCTTCGTAGTGACAGACACGCGTGTCTCACTCGTTTGCTGTCTTCCAGCAACAGCAACAGCAGCAGCAGCAGCAGCCTGGCAGAAGTGGCGACGAGAAAAAGCAACAGGAAAAGGGTGACAGTGAGCTTCGGATGGAAACAGTGACGATGAAAAGCCCGCGCCGAACTCCTACGACGACGCGCCGGCGTAGAAGCAACGGCAACGACCTCCGAACCAGGCAAAAGCCAGTATCAGTGGCAGTAGACAGGCGACGCTGCCGACAGTAGTAGAAGAGTGTAGTCGCACAAACGACGCCAGCCAGCGGCAGGGCTTCTTGTCGAACGGAACGGGAAACTTTTTTCTTTCAATGGTCTCTAGACGGCGATATAGCCTCAAAGCCGCCACCCACAGCCGAGGCGACAGCAGGAGTGCTATGAACTTGCGTACGCGAAAAAATTTGAGAATGCTAAGAGTTCTTCGTTCTCATCGTATCCTTAAGTAAGAGGCGCGTCTTACGGTCTCTCAAGGAAAGGCGGGCGAGATACCTCCGCGCTCGCAGATTTATTTCGTTGGCTTTTTGGCGTCTATGACAATTCTTTGTTTTGCTATTTGCTTTGTCGTTCCGATCCTATACGGTCGTGACTCTGCTTCTCCAAGGCTTTATATCGAGATTACAGATTAACTGTCAGGGTAAACACGGATGCATTCTTCTTGAGGAGAGCTATAGTGGAACAGTGGCCCATCAGAGGTCCTGACACCTTGCGCTAACAAGGCGGCTAGCTATACGAAACGCTATGAATGTATAACACTTTTCGAGCAGACACCTGCTACTTTGTTTGGAAAAGTTTTGTATTTTGAATTATTACCTGCACATCAATCCGCAACATTAACACATGGGCTAAAACGTTATTACCAATTAAACTATTTCATTTTCTATCTGTTTGTTATAGCCGTTGTCGGCATTCGGTATTTTTGGTAGGATGGTTTAACTTTTATTATTTAGCTAGCTGTGATTGATTTCTAACACAACATCACTCGTGTGATGTTGTGTTAGAAATCACATGTGATCCACTTAGTTTTTTTAGGTGGTTTCCTCTATGTTGGATAAACCTTTTCTCCAGTGGCTCTAAGCTGCACGATACTGCACAAAATGAACGACGCGCGTCACCGTTACTAACACCCGACGCAACTAAGCTTCTCTTTGTGAGAATACGGAAATGTCGACACATGCTCCCGTAGGTCAGCACTGCACAAACATACACATATATGTACGCATTTACACAGAGAGAGACTGACGCGAGTAAGCGCGAATAGTCGTAAAACTATTATCGCCTCCGGTACGATTAGAAGTAACACTATAAAGAGCACTTTTTGAAGCTCTTTCAAGCGCGAGAAGAGTAAATGACAACATGCACAGGGAGCTGATGCGGATCAATCCTCGCGGCTGCCGCTGATCCTCGAACCCTGTGTTTTCACACTTGCAAAAAGCGTTCAGGCAGCAACAGCTAGAAACAGCTAACAGCAAGACGGCTAGCCGAACGTTTGTGGGTCTTCTTTTAGTGGCGCGCAGGACTGGCAGGCTTAGGTAGTCTGACGGGAACACGACGGTATAGCGATCGCTGGGAAAGGGAACCTTTCCCACGTGGGAGAGGGGAGGGAGTACGGACGCAAAGAAACAGCCGAAAAGGCCATGGCCAGGCGATGTCTATGCGAACAACTCCACAGCAACAGCAGCAGTGGCAGTAACCGTAGTAGGCAAAACGGACGACCATACAGACTCTGAGTCCGTAAGTAGGACAACAGCTACAACTGAGGCGGATACCGACGCAACCGACGAGACGAAAACCAGACAAGGGTAGGATCCGACAACGCAATGGAAGAACGAACGAAAGAAAGAAGAAAACAAGGCTTCTTATCCTCACGGCCTATAGCAGGCCGTCGCAATCGTCACCACATGTGTATGAAATGGAAAGATGCATACGATACCCTGCTGCGGTCTGTGCTGCTGTTGCTAGAAAAAAGCAGCTATCGACAGTCCAGACGACGGACCCGCGCAAGGGCGCCCACCGGCAAGCAGAACCAAGATGTGGATCACGGAACTTGTGGAAGTAGGGCAGGAGCCTATAAAATGAATAGAAGGCATGTAATAGTGAAAAAGAGTTGGAAACCAGGCGTAAAAGCCGACAGGGCTTGATGAGCTGGTGGACAAAATCTTGGTGGAGTCGAAGACCAATTATGTGGACCCAGCCCACAGCGATCAGCAGCGGCAGTTGAGAAATGCTCTATCATGAAGCTCGTATACTTCGTGGCCACTAAAGATAACTGTGTCGTCACCGATCCAAGAAACCCCTAGATCTTGAAAACGGCGGGGCCAAGTCACATAATGAAGGAAGTTGGGGAGAGACCACGTGGAAAGTGGAAATGACCACGAGGTCAGATCAGGCCATGTGGACGAGATTATGAGGAAAAAAGCTCGAAAAAGAAAGTGGGAAAGATGAAGCCCAAGAGGGGACCGCCGCAACGAAACAGCGAGAAAGTGCCAGGAAAAGTCGAAAGCGACGACGCCAAACGGGACACTGGAACAGAACAAGCCGGAGCTCCAATCGAGATACCAGTCGTCGTCGATTGGTATACCACTGTGGTATTTGGGTGTCCAGTCAGGTATGTGATCCCAGGCCAAAAAAGAAAAGTGAAAATAAAAAGCTTGAGTATTGAGATTCCTCGGATGGAGGTGAAGGTACACAGCCAGAAGTTCTTAGAACCGGTACGGCGCAGGACAAAAAGGACAGCAGTGGCATGGCAAATAGCAATCGAGATTCAAGGACCTTACTCACAGTACTACTTTAGTTAAATACAAACATCGCATAGTTAATTATAAAACAAATTGCAGCCCACCTCCAAGTTGCTCTAAGTTGCCGTGTAACGTTATAAGTTGCCGCGGATAATAATACATTACTGTTCAATTAATTACGAAAATTATATCAAAATAATAACGCTGTCTAAGCATAACTATATGAAGAGCTAAAGTGTGTATGATTTTTTGATTATTGTATATGTCATCATTTAACCCCTTATGGAATATATGCATTCTTCGTGTAACGTTACTGCTGTCGTGCGTCGGACATGCCGTTTCTGGAACGTTATAAATACACTGTTTAAATGGACACTCCTGAATGGTTCAAAATTTAAAATTGTCACCATATCCCGTGTATATAATGAGAAGAACGGTTATTAAAACGTAGTAAAGTCTCTTACTTTTATTTTATCTACCGTTATTATTAGATGTCAAAACTGACAGTATTCAGAAAATGCAGATTTCAGGTCAATTCTGCCTAACGCCGACACCTAACGCACTCGATATATCACATATTGTGATAACCTGTAAAACACAGCTCAACTGACAATGCTATCCTGTTTCCCTAATATGTCCTAATAGTCGTTTGACCTAATTCTAACTTCATGGAATTAAATGTGTCTTCTATTTTCTTTAACTTTCAGAATGGCTTTAAGCGTTTCGCACTCAACAGTTTCTACCGAAGCAAACACCCTTTTTAATATTCTCTTAATAATATAGTTTTTTCAAGCTGAGTCGAACATGATAGGACAAATGGTTCAAAAAAAAAGTTCAGTAGCCAACCGCCCACCGAAGTTTCGGCAAATCTGATATTGGGCCCGCTTCGTGATTTGGCGATGTTCAAACTGACTTTTTTTCCTTAGCCCACCTCGCCTTTTTAATGGCACTATTATCTTCTATAAGGAACTCCAACTTCGGGAGTACAGACAACGCTACCTCTAATGGCGATTCCACTGAAAAGCAGCCGCACATATTAGCCACATCGTTTGTAAGTTTTAATCCGAGTTGCTCTGATAGTACACTGTATCTGAAACCGTCTATATCAGACACAGAGTGTGCCAAATAAATGTGTGGGAGGGGGAGAGGTGAAGGGGTGTCCACGTGCTACATTGCGTGCTTTCTATTAATTCAACGTTAGCTTTCAATTTTATAAACTTTAGTCGACTTTTTACAATCGCGTTACACATGTATCTTGTCAGCTAGATTTTCATGGGCCATTATAACCTCTTTTATAAAAAAAATGGAAGTCGTGAAAGTACCTCGAAAGGTACAGCTCTTTCTTAAACTATTGTCAGGGGTTGATACTAGAAAAAAAATCTATAGAGAGAAAATATCTATATCTATTGAAAATGGCCCAATTTTTTTTGTTGCCTCTTCTTGCCCAGTCTATCTATAACTGATTAAAACAATATTTTCTATCAAATCTATATTTCACTCTTTTTTTTTCGACCTTGCCTAAAATATATAATAGCTAGCACTTTATTAACACATATCGATTGGAGTACGTTTTATGCAAAGTTAACAAAACGTAAAGACCGGAAACAACCATATGCCATGATATACATATATAATAGTTAAGAAACAAGCTAGTCTTAGGGATAGTCATAACTTCACATGAGCGACAACAACGAAGACGGCAAACTTGAAAAGTCTATGGAGAACGTATTTAATAACAAATTAACGGAATAAATTTGTTATTATAGAACGATTGCATGACCAATCTTCTTAATTGAATTGGTGGTCCCCAAAAGTATGCAATCGAATAGATTGTTTTTTCCCTTGAAGGAAACTTTAGAAAGTTAACAGTTCTTAACATCAAGCTTACTGCATCAAGCTTAAAGTCATTTGCGGTGGAAAAACTCACCTCCATTTGTCATTCTACCTTATTCCTTAAAAATTCTTTATTTAAGAGAAATAGACATATGCAAAACCTTAACACTCAGGCTGTTGTCGGAATACAAACCGGAGCGCCGTAAATTCGGCATCGTGAACTGCGAGTTTCCATGGAGCTGTCTTGGCTGGAGGAGTTTTACTGAAATGCTAATAATAGTATAAAGTAGATGTATCTCGAACAGGCAAAGTGGCTCGAGTAAAACTTTGAAAATTAAACTAAGGCAATATCCACGGAGCACGGCGGCACAGGACTTTCACGTCATCTTGGCTATAGGAAATGATGCATTAGTACATACAAACTCTTACGATGGACCTTCTTGTACAAACAACGCCTTCATTGATTAGTCTGGAGATAACCGATGGGAGCATTTCTATACGCAAGATATTTATTATGCAAGATTAGCGGTATTTTTAAGTTATTTTGTAACGCATGACCATGATCATGGTAGCCAATGACCCCTCCTGACGAGTGCGGGATTCTGTTTGTTCTGATGGGTCGACGTGTATATTTATATTGTATAAACACCAGTCGTATGAGTTATGGTATTTGGCATCACTTGGACAGCATTAGCACTTTACAGATATCGCGCAACGAGTTTTTGTTCGCCATCAATTGGGCCTTACGTACCCGTTATTAATCAAACAAGCCTGTTCGATTACCTAGCAGGGTCTCGTCATAGCATGGCTCATGTTATAGGAGTTAAGCGGGTGTAAGTATGACGGAGTTTTCTTGTTCATTGCTTACGTCGGCCGCTTCCCGAGCACAGCTTTCAGCGTTACTCAGTACCATTAGCGGTACGTATGGAGTCCCTTTACTGCATGCAAACACACACACGCACGCACGCACGCAAACCCACTAACGTTTCGAATCGCGATTCTCTATAGTGTCCCCACAGATGCTCACACAAGGCACACAATACCGTGCAAACAGGTCAAGCGTTGAACAGGAGCCTAAATCGAATTAAGTGTCGAAACATTGTTTATTCAGACACGGACTAAACAAACAGTTTACTTGTAGGCTTTAGCTGAACAGCTTTACTGATTACCAGTGACTACAACGAAACTATGGCTTTGAAGCTCTCCGATGCTCGGTCACGATGGGTTACACGTCAGCCGGTTAGATCACAGAAGCGGGTACAGGGGAATTATCTGGTTGCCCCAATGCTTATCGTCCCACGAGATCTTCTCGCTTTCACCATTAATGCAGGCCCCATAGTGCTGGGTCCGTTGATCTATAACTTTGTTTACGTTGTTACATTAAAGTTAGGGCTAGAACGCACGGAAGAGTCGTAGTGATCTTGTTACGCCTCTAGGATGCATAGCACTCCAATGGCTTAATAGCTAGCAGAAACGGCGACGGGAACGACGACCATTTTGGTCAAAAGCAACAAACTCAATCTGCTCCGAACGATAAAAACCTAGTCAATCTTTATTTCGTTATAGCGAAATGCAAGCTAATCCATAAGACACTGTAGCATATCTCGATATGCTCGATATTTGGAGAGTACGCAAAAAAACAGCCCATGGCATACCCGGTGAAGCCAGCGGTTCTCAGCTGACGAGCGGAGTGACTGTTACGCTTCGAAGCGGTGACACCAAATGGCGCATTAGAAACAGATAGATCGTCCATTGCGTGATTTACGTTCACGTTGCTCACAAATTCGGGAGAGTATAGTACATTTTGCGAACCACTATTTTCATCTCGTTGAAGATCAATAGCTAGAAATGATACTATATAACGATCGTGTCTCTGAGATAAGCACGAGATATCCACAGTCCACACAGTCGACCAGTGAACACAGACACACATTTGATGCTGTCGGGCGAAGCCTGAAAACTAAATATGATTCAAAAGTACCTTGTCCTAAGTTAAAATTGATTCAAATGAGGCGAAGTAACTTCCTGTGAAATGTTTGCAACAGATGACCTCGTTAGATTCATTGAATCCTCTCGCCGTCGAAGACGCTGTCTATCGCTTGACAGTCAAGTCAGCTCAATGAACGGGCGATGAACGCGTTGATAGGACACTCGAATAATAAACATTCATCCAGATGCGCTGCCTTACGTAAATCTATAAGCATATATACTGGAATGCAAATGTTATTGTGAAGTACACTTATTTTGTGGGTTTTTGTCAACGCCCCGAGTTACTTGGTCGAATTAGCCTTGGCCAAGGCTTATGAGTGAACTATTGTTTACTCGGATCTTCTCAGATGATAACAACACGTAATACAGATAATAATAATAAGTTGTCATTACAAGTTACTAAGCGTCTGCGTATTGGTCATATTAGCCGACAATGCAACGTTAAGCTGAATAGTAGCATTAGCAAGTCACGTCCTTACCGAACAATACAGGTTTGTTACGAACTTTTCGTCGTCAGCGGGTACCCAGCCTCGGGTAAGTTGTACGTGAAAAATGGTTTGCGTAACGGCTCCGAAACAGTAATCCTTATAACGTATAGACGGAGTAAATTTCGCGAGATGACTATCATCTTTTCTAAGCACTGGGCAAGCCCCGTCTAGATTGCTTTGTTGAACATGTTTTTACCGATAACTTAAACATAATATCATGCTACCGCAAGATATACGTACGCTGAAATCTTCTCAAATATGGCGTACTGCGTGGAACAAACGAAGCAAGTAGATTATGGTTTAATGTTGAAAACGATGTCTCCAAATCGAGTATCTATATAAAGCACCCATAAATCTACCTATCTTTCAAAACCACGTTTTCTTTAGTTGAGCTGATCACGTTTGCGCAGTACGTCGTTCCCTAGGAATTCGTATTTCAGAAAAGCTCTACTTCGACCGGGGACGGTGCTTTGCTTAAGCTTAGACAAGCAAAAACCTTATGACTCATTAGTCTTTTTATAATTAGCGTTTCTTTGGGAGCTGACCTTTGTTT
Source organism: Varroa jacobsoni (assembly GCF_002532875.2). NCBI lineage: Eukaryota > Metazoa > Arthropoda > Arachnida > Mesostigmata > Varroidae > Varroa > Varroa jacobsoni. The sequence continues at coordinate 392,566 of NW_019214285.1, forward strand.
GAGGTTCTCTCCTATATTTAAGCCATTTAGCTGGCAAATGTCTCAATATCCTTGCTAAAGCTGAAGTTGCGAGACCTTGAACAAGAATCGTAGAACCGTTCAACCGATACAACTTTTCATCGAAGCTTGTAGCTTTACAAAATTGGTAACATATTTTTTCATAGCATAAATATATCGGTTAGGTCTTAACGCAGACTTCGGTCGCGTGAAGCTGCACGACTAATTATTTGCTCATCTCTTCACCGAACCTGAATATCTAGTGCAACGACGGCAATGACGGCGCTGCGTGCAAGTGATCTTAATATCTCTGGGCCCAATCGCACGATCTCATCATAGAATAGATTACAATTCAGAATTCTAGACAGAGAGATATCGTGAGACCTTATAGATAAGGTCAGTTGACAAAAAAATTCCCGGTGAGGAATATTATTTGACGTTGTTACCTTTTATACTAGCTAAGTAGGCGTTGCAATGATCCGGACTGTTGACAAAGTGCTGCTATATTTATCATCTACTGTATTGCACTGGGTGGTGTACGTGCGTAGGTAAGTTTGTTAGAAGGTACGACGCTAATTCTTTAGTTAAAAATATATTATACTATAAAAATATAAATAACCTAAGCTTGCCAATACCAAGCACAAGCTTACTGGAAATTTCTGCACTGTATCAAAATAGGACCAGCAAGAGTTGGTCCTATTTAGACACTTCCGCGTACCGTATTCCTTTTTTAAGCACTCAATGGCCTTTTACAAGCACTCGTACGTCTGCGCACTTGTCTGCTGTAGTGGTTTACAGATCTGCTATTCCGCCAGTTGAAATTTTTCACGCGTTGCAGCATCCGAAACAGCAATTGCCGACCGTGATAAAACAGACACCATATACATTAATAACATCGTTGCAATACTGACTATAACATGACGACGATAGCGATAACGATCAATGAACGATTATCAGCGACAGACATAATATCAGGAACATCAGATATATCGGGGGGACGCCGTGATAATTCGCATGGAAATGAGATGAGCGCACCAAAAGCATATAAATTCACCGAATGGTTTTGGCCACCGAACGATAGTCAGGCCTGAGCTTATTGTTGATTCGTCGGTTTAGTGATCGGAAGAAGTTTACTGTGATCTAGTTAAAGGACTTTTTTCGTTTCTAGTTTTTTTTTTAGGTTCTCGAACTTTTGAATTTTCATCTACCACTTCGTGGAATGGAACAGTGTGCACAAACTGAAGAACATCAATCTAAACGAGTACACTGGGACACAAGTTGGATATCTTAATAATTTTCTAGTACGTTTTATATGTGCTCAGTGTTCCTTTGTTTTACAGCATCTATAGCTGGTTACGTGATTAAGTTTTCCTTCGAAAACAGTACGGTGGGTAAGGCTTCAACGCAAATATTAAGAAAAGACACTATAGATCATACTTTGTGCACGTATAGATTACAATAATAGTTTCTTTTTTGTCATAACTTTTATCGGAATAAGTTTTGTGACTGTATTCAAGAGTGCAGCTTTCTAAAGCGACCTCCTATCCAGGTCATCGTGCATTGGTTCACGTAATAAATATAAAAAAAGTGGGTTTAATGTATATTCTTTGTCCGTGTTTTGTATGTATAATTTGATATGACTTGAGAAACAGTACTTTGTGAAATTTTCTGAGTGCCAATAGCTACTCAAGACCCGTAGCGCAAATCATTAGCGAAAATCGGCCTAAAATCTAAACAATCATTATCCAAGCTCTATATCACATTATTCATGCTGGCTATAATAGCCCTTTGTTAATTGAATATAGCCTGAAGAGCCTTCTTTCATACGTAACAGTAATCTTCGCCTTCCGTTATGAAGAAGAGTTAGGAAGAGACAAACAGCTTTCGCTAGTTCAGTAAAAGTACGACCTTGCATAGCAGATCATCAGGGAAGTTCACGATTTTTGATCTTTATAATCACCCTTACAACGCTCGGAAAGTACGTTTCATCAGTCTGTGTTCAAATTCACATATTATGCAAGCCTTTTTCCAGCGTGCTGAATATATTCTCAGAAGTTATGTTGACTTCTTACAAAAGCCGCAACTGCAGATGCCCGCTTCGCAATGTAAGGCTTGCTAGAGCTCTCCACTTGGCTACTCGCTTTATGCGTTTCTTTTCGCTCGGACGGTGAAAGGTCTAATGGAATTACGTCAATTCTCTTCATCAGGGGGTAAGGTCTGCTTTGGAATGGTACCGTGAGACTTCAGAACTCTCGTACGTCAGTTGCGGGGCAATATGCCACAAAGCCGTAAACGCTGTCAACCTAGAAAAGTAGCTCAACCGTAGGAAATATATAGCTCCACTAAATGGTTGTTTTATTTTGGCTGCGCATCAGTTTTGACCTAAAAGTTCATCTTTAGACATGCTAAGAAAAAAACGTTGTTTCTGCTTTGGGTACAATGAAACACCAGAACGAAACCGCCGTAAAGTGGGGTTGGGGTGACGACATCGTGGTTAGCGTATCTGCCTGCTAATTTTAAGGGTACGTTATGGTCTAGGTTCAAATACTAGCGTAGACACACTTCGTTTCGTGCTAGGAGGTGAAGGTCTAATCGGAACGCCTAACGGTATAGGCTCGAGATATAGGCCAAAAGTAATACTAGTGAGATTCAATCTTTCCTTTTAAAATACTAATGCTAACTAGTTGTTTAAGGACAAGATCTCCACATGAATGCAAACTCGCTTACGCAAAAATTCTTCCTAGACATTATCTAGCATTCGTCCCCATACCTCAAAAGACACCCAGAGGCATTTTGCGCTGTCGTGTTTACACCCAACGAACTGGTCTGAGCAGGAGACCTTTGATAGCAGAAGCGGAAAATAACTCGGAAGCTTTAAAGCAGTTCTGACTGTACCATACATTCAAGTTGTTACATATACCATACATACGACACATTGTTAATAGTGAACTGTGGAAAAAATTCTCCTATGCTAATTAAAGTAAGTGATGCCTCAAAGTCGTGCCTATATTTTTTTTATTTATAGCACCGATTTATCATATAGTAGTATACCTGCGTGTAATGGTATTATCAAGTTACCGAATTGACTAAATGCACAAATTACATGTAAAAAAAAAATATTTTCGCAGTGTGTCTTATATTAAAATGATTTATAATAAACACTATTCGAACACAATATAGCACAATGATTGTTTCAACTGGGAACTTTTAATATGCTTATGTTATTAATAATAATGCTTAATATTGACTTGAGGCAGGGCAATTCCAAAAAGATACAATCACGTAGCTCTGCTTTGAGAAGCAACGTTGAATACTAGACAAGTTTCGTGAAGTTTGTGTCAGACACGGTGTGGCTAGACAGATGCGTCAGCAACTCCTGTCAGAATATAGTGAAATACATTTGTTTATTGCAGAGTGTACATCTTCTTTCCATATAATCGAGATGAATTTTCACTTTGGCATAGTTAGAGGGGTTAGAGGTACAATAGTTTGGCGAGAACTAGATGACAGCGGTTTGTTATAGGTTTGCTATAACGATGGCTTTTGGGCACTTCCTGTAGCTTTGTCTTCGATCATAACCAAAATGACCCATTACTTTTTCGAAATTATCACAGAAGTGCGAAGTTGATGCAAACACATTTAAAGTAATAGCATCTTATCTGTTAATTGATTAAAATATCAATCGTATTTTGAAGGTATAATAAAACGGGACACCGCGAATGAACGAAGGGCAACACGTGATTACCAATCCAAGAAGGCTGAAAATATGAAAATACTGTTAGGAATAACTAGATATGAATCTTTGTCGCCGATTTTGGTTTGTTTCAGTCGCTGAGATTCATCTGTGAAGATAATGTCTATCGGTGCGTGTGTTCTAATTATTCAGAAGAGAGAATTATGATCTGACAGGATCACGCTATTCAGTTACAGAGTAGCCTGCCATTCAGAGCGGTCGTTATTTAGCTGTTGTATTAACATTTATCTATGTCGAAGAAGACGGGGTCGGCAATGCTTCGCGAAACAGTGGGCGAAGGATCACACGGTGGGAGTGTCTTTTTTCCTTTCTTGCAGTCCAGACTCTTCCATAATCTTCCACCAGAGACCACGCTTGCTATTGCTAACCCCGTTTGCCTGATCCGTTCCGTCTACATTGCAGATAGGTCTGTGGCGGCGACCATAGCGTTCTGCACCTGAAGGTGGGAAAAGTTACCAATTGACATGACGCGCGTACCAGCACGGGCGCTATCACTCGTCACGTTATTATGTGGACAGGTGCGATTGACTCAGCTGTTAATGCTGTTTTTAGTGCGTTGCACAGATGCAATGGTTATGCCAGGACTGTGTCCCACCGAAATTAAGACCGTCGACGATTTCGATCACGATAGGGTGAGTGAATATACAGTTACCTCTTTTAGCCTTAAAAATACGTACGAAATAATTAGTGTTTTCAGCTTTAATTCAAGATGATTTCTGAGGACGACGTTTTGTTTGAAGTATGTAGGAGAGCTCCGATCGATGCGGACGAGCTGCTTGTGATTGTCACTATGAGGGAAGCCCCACCGTCTTTTGTATATGGCGGTCTACCGAATGACTAGGACCACGCGCGCTCTGGACTCGAGTTGAGTCTAATATTACGTGCTGTGATGATTTATGTGTCACCTTTCTTTGCTAGGCTAATGATTTTTGTTTTAAGTAGAACGTTCAACGTAGGTTCTCGGTCAAGTCAAAATGGCTTGGCAAGAGGCGACCCCTGTCCAAATGACTGTTTTGGCTTCTAAAATTCCTCGACGAGAGTCTGATTTGAAATAGGAAACTGAATCCACAGAGGGCAAACCATATCGGCATCACCTTACACTGGATCGGTTTTTTCCACCGAGTTCAGATACTGAAACTGCGTTGTTTGCGACCCCAAGGAGGGAAGTTGGTTCTCGCTATACACCGTCACTTGGGGTCGACCATTTGTCGATATCTGCCGTAAGTACGTGAATCTAGTTGGCCGACGTGGTACGACGAAGTCGTACGTGGATGCGACGCGACACATACAAACAAACCCCATCAGCGATAATGCATTTGTCAGATGAGAAAATTTTTTTTATTAATATTTACGATTTTTTTTTTATTTACTGAATGGATCGTACGCGTGGCGCTCCTCTTTACGCAGAATAGACAAGTAGTATATCAATTGATGCATAATCTCTTTGTTAAACTCAGTTTTATACGACAATATATCGAAATCCACTTCACTGGCGTTGCATACAAACTAGCCTATAGCAACCCTGTAATAAGCTGCACGAACAATGAACCTTTAACATGAACTGGATTGTATTTTTAGCTAAAAAATGACGAGTTTATCATTGAGCATGCGCGAAAAACAACAGTCGCCTATGTCGATTAACCCTTCGATCTACAGGATAGCGTCAGACTGGTTCTGTATTGTCAGCCATGATTCCGGCGACTTTTGTCACGCATGTATCGGCACTTGCGATTTCCGCCGAAGGCAACACGGTCTAATATTGTTCAACCGTTGTTTGGATTTTTGTGTGAACACTAAACTTACTAGATACAATAATAAGTTAGGCGTTAAATGAAAATTAAAATTTCCAACATTTGAGACAACCTAATCATGTATACAACTTCAGCTTTTTCCTCAACATAACCAGAATTCTTACAAAATTGTACAAGCGAACGTCAAACACTTTTCCACAACCTTTCTATCGTAAATCCTATAACAAAAAGAGAAATAGTGTACCTTCTATAGCCGTAACATGTAATATATAAATCGTCTACACATATTCCATTCTGTTGCAATCACTGGGCTAGGTTCTAGATCCCTGGTAAAATAGAATACTTTGAAGTTGAATAGGTTGTCGAATCTCTAGCTTCATTCGAAGTTACGTACGCTTCGACGGGCCCCACGATCAGTGTAGTCAAATCCGTCGAAAGGCTGAACCTACCTAGTCCCATATGAGCCTGTTTCTATAATTCAACTACGGTTTAAATACGTTTCATCTAAACATGCGAATTACATACGTGGAGCAGCACATTGAGCTAGTGTATCTTTTCATTTGATTCGAATGGACGTATCCGCTACCCGCGCACCCTTAACGGATAGAGTACGTAACCTTTGCTATGTCTCGATCTAGTGCAGTCATCTATAGCGTATCTTAAGACGAAGTTTTTGACAACCATGAAGATTGGAACGTACAAATAAAAAGATTGAGGACTGGTAAATATAGGACTGCAATGCACAGGTAACGTATTCGCTCTTTTACGGTGGAAAGGGCAATAAGCAAAAAAAAAAGGGGCTACGTCGTGCAGTTACTAATACAGGGTCAATTATACAGATGTTCCAAGTTGCTACTGTTCTCTAGATATCTCTTGTTATTATCATGAATGTTCCTATGTACGCAATCAAAGAATTATTAGATAGTAACTTATTTTTAGTTTCGGAAGGTATGGACAGTCCTCTAAAATTCTCCACTGTTCGCACGTAAAATTTACGTATTGTAAAACAACTTGTGCGTCGTCGGGGTGTGTGCTATCCGGAGAGGAGAGCAAAAAGGAGTCTTTTTGGTTTGAAGAAGTAAACTTCCAGTTGAAGGTAGACTAAGGGAAAGCAGATGGCAGTACGTGCACTAGATAAGTAGGTTAAGCATTATATACATGTAAGGCCATTGGTCCACAACCCTGTTACAGTGATTTAGATGACTAGAAATCGTCTGCGAATCGTAGAAAGCTATTTACAAGTTGAACGGTTTATATACAGCTCCAGATACAGTTACTAGGGTCAATCTCAAAAGCGGTAGATGCGATAGTGAAGCCGCATGGAATGAATACGTTTCATCAGCATCAAACGAGACAAAACTGAATTAAATATGTCCTTCAGCTATATCAATGTTAAAACATATATGCTTGTCGTAAGGTCGACAGGAACCTTATAATATGTATTTGCCAGACACACAAACGGACATCGTTCTATACGTATCTGTATGTGTTTGTGCGACCTTGACAAATTCTGTACGGCAACACTGTTTAACCAATACGAGACGCACAGTTGTTAACGGTAATGTAGAAATTACTATAAGAAGATATTGTCGCAACCTTAGTTTGTGTCGTCCCCTGGCAACCAGATACATCGGCCTTAGATGAAGTTATGCGGTAATTGGAGCTTTGCCCTGACAGCACAACGATTATAGCGTACGAGCAGGCAATACTTCACAGCATTATTTATTTCCTTTAAGCATTAATTGGCGACACACAGGCTGTTGGGCCATTTGATAAAGAGCCTCAGAATTATTTCGAAAAATAGCGAGCATCCTTTGAGCCTGGTTGGTAAAAACAGCATGTTTTTTTGCCATTATCAATGCCATAAAGATTCGTATCAACCATAATCTGTGCCCGTCTTCGGATTTAGATCCATTGTATTATCCGCATCTTCACTGACAAGAGATTTTTCCGGGCAGTCCGCTTTGGAACTTTATCTAGCGAAACATGGGTCAATTTCTTTATGTCGTATTATTTATATTGATATTTGCGCAAGGTATAGAATAGAGCATTGTAAACCTGTGAACCACTAATTACTTTTCTTATCGTCTGGATAGAACTGAACAGCACCTGGCAGTTAAAAAAGAACGAAGTATTTTTCTAAATAGTGACACGGTACATATCGTATGGCTTTGCTTGCTCTAATATATATATATACATGCGTACTTAAAACGATCAAGATTGTTGTGGCAGGTACGGAGGACCAGCTACAAAGACCAAATCTGGCGGGTCCATCGAACTTACTGCCATTATCTAAGGATTTTCTTGAACGGTATAGTACACTAGTTCGCCATATTCATGGCACCTGTTACGACGCACTAATTTTCTTTTTTTTTTTTTTTGATTGTGTGAAGAAGGCGACAACAGATACGGTTTATTTAAACAAAAAACCTAGTAACTACGTCTGTGCATAAGAGACTTGTATCGTAGTGTTTGCAGGGCTAAATTAATATATCGCACCATAGACCCATCGCAGCACCATATTTGCTTTTTCGTTGTGAAGTATCACTGAGATCTATAAACATTGTAAATAGAAATGGGATTGCCGGTATGCACAGAAAGGCCATCCGTTAATAGAGAAAAAAAACCGTTAATATATACATTGCCACCAAGTGAAGTGGAATTAAACATTCATATAATGCAATTATAGTTTTATTCAAAATATAAAAAAAAAACTTGTATATTCACATATTTCAAATGTTTACTCCTATATTCATGATAATCACTAAATCTCATTCTCGAGTTTCTACGTCAAAGCAGTGATTTTTTTCTTTACTTTTGCCTTTCCGTTTGTTTCTCTATCAAATGGTGCTGGTTTTGATTTAGGACACACAGGGCCTATGTGAGGGTGCAGCGGAACGCAGCGCGTACCAGACAGGTTATAATGCCAGTGTAATCATAGGCAATTACTTGGTTTTGTCAAATACTACTAGCTACTAAAACCCTAGTTGTCCTCTGCTAAAAAAAAAAAAACCTGTATCGTGTAACTAAATAATATACAGTATGTAGTGTACAAGAATTCAGCTGAAGTCGATGTGCAAGAATTTCCATCATTTTGTGAGTCTACATTTTTAATTTTACTGTATTATTATGTATCCGCTCATGTCACGCGCCTTTCGCCTGCTGGTATAATTGGCGCTGCAACAACTGGCCAACTTCGATATGGACGGACTTTCCAGTTTATGGGAACGTGGTATGAGGTGCAGCGTACTCCATTTCTCATGGAAACAATGATTCGCTGTAACAAGTTCCACTATCAGGATAAAGGCGACAGTGAAGAAGGCATCATTGTTTACATGAAGGGCAATCGGCAATCGTAAGTAAATTAACGTCAATTTTCTTTAGGTTCGTTCCAACGCAAAGTATAATCAAGGCTTCGTGCCTCAAATAGCGCGCTGTTTTTTGAAGATGCGATAAACCGCGACTATCTGGAGTCATTTTATATTACATCAGACGCTTAATATTAAATACCGGCGATTGCGTTCTCTTCAAGTAACGACGCAGTCCTGACGTGACGTTAAAGAATCATTAAAGGTTCAATGAAATTGGTACGACACTACTTGGAGAGCGTCCTCTAGCAAAATGAGACGTCTTACAACAGTAATAAGAAATGAGTGAAAATTACTATGGGGGGGCAAGAGTACGCTCACCTTTATAATTTTTGTTGAGAGAAACACTTTGACAGAAGCAACTCGATTGTTGCAACGCTCGTTTTGTGGCAGATTTAATAAGTTAAGTATTATATGTCGGCTAATCAGCCCCTTATGCGTCTATAGCTGGTGACCCTTGCTTCAGCGCCGGCTCATTTTAACCTATAATAACTGTGTAAAAAAAATTACTAGAAAATAAATCATATTCAATTTATAAACGGATTCTTATCTTTTGTTTCAGTGTATCTGCGATGCTTTCATCAACAAGGTAAGTGCCTCAACTAGACCTAGCCAGTTATTCATTTTTATATCCTATGTACCATCTAAAACTTCGGTACGTATCTGCAGTGACGCTTTCTTATGTCGTACGACATATTCGTAGTAATTCTTCACTAGATCATTTAACTCTGCCTGACCGTACGTAGCCGCGATGGGCTCAGACTTTCCGAGCAAGATGACAACCAAACAAAAATCTCATTAAATGCTCAAGTTCCCATCAGGTGGCTTTAAATCTGATCGTATATCAAACTCTCTCCACCGTAAAGCACTGACAGTTCCACTTTCCTTATCCTTGCTTTCCTACTCCCTTTCTGTTTCGTCCTTTTGCCTTGGCCTCGCCCATTTACTTTTTTATATATAGGAAAACGAAAAAGAGAAGGCCCTTACTAATAGCAGATTGCGGAAATCGCGGTAAGGATCGCGAGCACTGGTGACGTGCTCGTAGGCGCACAGGATAGGGGAGAGGATGCTCCAATAGAGCGATTTAACTCCCCACTAGTTGGCTGTGGCTGGATGCTTGCTTACATGGAGACCATCCAATGTTAGGACTCTTCTGTTATAGAAACGAGCAACGCAAGGGCTACACAGTGAAAATGGGGTACCCCACCCCCAAACTTTCTTATAATGCCATCAGCTTGTAGCTTGAGAGCGGAGGGCGTAATCTCCGGGTTACTTCGGTGTAGGTTCGTGAACGTCAGGGCGATGGAGATAGCAGCGCCGGTAGTCGTGTCTATGGACCCCTTCAAATGTACTGGCTGGAGAGGAGATCAAAGCTTGGATTGGCGGATCGTTTTTCTTCCCACAACAGCACGTTGAGTTGGACCACCAGTATCATAGAAGGAGCAGCAACTGCTTCACTGTCCTTCTCTCGCAGGATCGTAATGCTGGTGGTTTTTCTCAGATCGTAACGCTTACTTTTTACGAATCTTTTTTCTTCTCTCTCGTTTAGCCTGAAGCCACGACGAAACAGACCGGTGTTTCTCGTCGGTCTCGTGGTTGCGCGTCTGTTCCGTCGATGGTCGGTTTCCGTCTTGAGAAAAGAAGCCTGCCAGATGAAAATGAGGACTGATGCTTAACTATGGCTAGAATCGGGATGGTGGGTGGATTATGATAGATGGCTGTAACGGAGCCAGAATATCGTCTAGTTGTTAGTTTGTTGCTTATTGCCCGGGGGGCAGTTAGTTGCACTTCTCTTGCTATCTTCCCTGTTTGGTCTCTTCGCTTCGTCACTTCTCTAGAGGGAGATATCTACACTGCTGTTAGTAGCAGTCGTAGTCGTCATCGTTGGCATTTCCACGTCTATATGCAGCAAAAGGAACGGCACACGCTGCTGTTGCTACAGCACATCCGGGCCCTTCCTGAGGCAGAACACAGAACGTCCGGAAGTTGGACGCGTGCCTAAGACTAAGGGGACCGAACTAGAGGAAAATTCTGTCGTCATAATCCAGCATGTCCTTGCTACGAGCATCAGCAAGGGGAGAAAAATGGGAAACAAGAGATTCATAGGGACTTCAGGGTAGCGTCTCTCCGCGGCGAGACGGACAGCCGACCGAGACGGAACGGTCGCTCGCCTCCTAACAAAGACCGCCTCAGGGCCTCTCATAGGCCTCATAGACTTCAATACTGCAGCTGTTTACAGAGCTTTCCTGCGAGTTCTATCAGTGTTCTTCTCCATCCTGACATGGAAACGACCTGACACCCGCCGTAACGGCGACTGCGGTAACATGAGAACGTTAGACCTCCAAAAACCGCACAATTCTTGCTTCTAATCAGTCGTATCTAGTAGAAGTCAGGGAAACAAGTGAAGCAAAGCATTTTAAAATAAGATCGGACTTATAAGCTCTAGTGTACGGGAAATATGTTCTTCTACAGCTATAACGTACTTACTAAAGGGTGCGAATAAGTGAAATGTTTTTTTTAATGAGACTGCTATCTCAGACTTATATGACCCACATTTTTGTTATCAAGGTGTTATTCTACATAGAATATGTACGAAATGTTAAGTGAGATCAAGTGCGAATAATAAACCCCTATCAGACAGACGGTATGGTGCACCGTAAAACGAAAGCCTCCGAACAACGAAAGCGGACTTATATGATAGAAGAACTTTCTATAAATTCCAAATAATACAAAGCAAAGAACATGCATAGAGCGAGCGAAGTTCCATTTAGAGCGATCTGGCCCAGCTATCACGGTAAGGCACGCCTGACTCTGGCATTCATAGGTTCCCATATAAGCGGGGTTTAACAAAAGTGCCTTTAGACGACATAGACATCACACATAGTACGTTGTGGGACATAAATTGATCTGAAGCAATGCTGCTAGTACCTGAGGTAAGACTCGAAAGATTTGTCTACACATAAAGCAGGACTTTAAATGTTGAGCGGCAACATGGAGCAGAACGGCTAAACTGTAATATGTCCACATCAGCTTCGAATAGGATCGAGGCTAGTTTGAAAATGTACTGAGAGAAGCAAATAACTTTGACGGCCATTATGGACATCAGGCTTTTGCAAACCGTAAAAGCATAGCCGTATTGGCTAAAGTGAATGATTACCTTAGCACGGCAGGTATTGTGCGGATTAGGCTAAAATGGTGTCCTAAATAATATGAACGTCCGTTGACAGTCTCGTCACGATCTTCTTTTATTTCATACGATGTTAGAGCTTTTTACTAATCCAGTTCTTCCACGTAAATCGGATTTATCTCTTAAAAAGCAAAACGATCGAATCGATAATGTAAGCAGACTTCCACTAGACATGTCAGTGAGTAAAGGAGTAAACATATTTTCCCTCGAGTTCTTTCTCGAACACATTGTGCAGTTCTGTATAGGTACCGGTCAATGGTAGCTAGACGATCCCAAACTGCTTAGAGAAAACAAGTAGAAGTGTGTGATGCAACGGGTAGCGCGCAAGCAGGTAAATCACATAACTTTGAATGGCCGAAAAGGAAGAAATAACCTTTCGGCACTCAACGGACGCGTAGAAGGCGTTCTCCCGCGCCCCCTCTTCCATCGAGACACACGTTGCGTTGGTTTGTTCTGATTTCGTATTGCCGCTTAACGTTTGCTGCCGTGCACACCACTTTGTTAAAGGCGTACTATGTCGTTCCTTTCTTCAGCGACTTCTCATTTCCTCTTCTTTTTTTGGCTGCTCGAAGTCTCATTGACAGCTTCATCAGGGTTGGATTGCGTTGGTGATATCTGTATCATAAGCTGAAGGGACGCTTCTCCTCCAAACCACCTTCCATTTCCCTGATCCGAGAGAAAAATTGGCGTGCTAGATGGTGTGCGATGATTATCAAGAGCCGTCCATTCGACCTTGTTTTCAAGCCCAGCTCAGAGTCTGTGAGAAAAGGTATAGGAGACATGGCACGGTGATGAGAGGCTTAAACTATGAGTATATAGCAAAAATAGATCAGAACTGAGCCTTTGAGTCTAGTTTGAGCAGAAACCAGATCAAACATGGTCGGCATTACAAATGCTGCTTTCAGCGCTGTCCATTCCTGGCTCAGAAGCACCGCTCCAAACTGCCGGGATCATATAATCGTGATGGGCACCTGCTTTGTAGCTTCCGCTAGATATCTGTCAAGGACACATCCTATTTGAAAACTGTCGTTGCTGTAAAATTACAACTAAGTACGAGTTAAAGACTCAGTTATTCACACATATTTACACCTTTATTTTGTTATGTCGGCAAACCAAAGTCCAATAGCAGGAGAAACGCTACTTAATTCCTTAAATTATAGATATCATTACGATGACTCCGAATTTTCGCTGTGATTATATGGGTACAATCTTTATGAGGGTATAGTTTCCAAGGGCTGTAAGGCAATGACGTAGTGGCTTAGCACCTCCGACGGACTAGGTTCTGGATTCCGAGGGATTCTTTCCAAATCTTGCTTGAACTCAATTCCAATATATAGCATGGTTCCATTTGCCTCTAGTATGGGCAAATTGTCGTTGACCGCCTCGTTTTACTCAGTCTTTCCTAATGTATAACGCCTTTCCAGTTCTACCAAATACAAATAACGACGTTTTTTTTGGTGGAACTCTGATTTAGCTATGAACAAAAACGTGTCTTCCGAAGCGACCCATTTCTTTCCTTACCACAGGTCGATTTGAAGATATCACTTCTCGTCGCCTGCAAGATGTGTGCGTCGAGGTATATTATAGTGGATGAGCGTCGCGCCACTTCCTGCTCTTTGGTGCAGGACAATGAGAAGTCATGTTGCCTTTGTACTCTTTACCGTATGTTCGAGATATCCAAGCTTCTGGATAGTGATAAAATTTCACAGATTATGTAATTTCGAAAGTAATGACGTATTCATGGTTTATGTTCTGGGCCGATAAACAACTGGTTGCCATCCGAGGCCCTCATCGATGTTAAATGGCCAACTCAAATGAAGCGCATTCTCTAGATTTAAAGTATGTCTTTATTTCAACAAGGTAGTTTGAAGCACTCCTCTCAATTGCAGAGTCTTTTATCGCTGTTATTCTCAATTATAGAGAGTACGCGGCGCATAAGCCCTTAACTATTTATGTGATAGTTTGTCGACTCCAACAAAAGGCGAAGTTTATAACAGAATGCAATTGCAATAGGCCTATAAAGGACAGTAGGAGCTTCTCAATAGTAAGTACTAATAAACACTCGTTATTAAATTCTCAAATGTTTGTCCTATTCTTTCAATAATAGCAGTTTTTGCATATGGTTGATTTTTGATACTGGCCGAATCTCTTGCAGACTGGATCATTCAGTCGTTGGTAATTGCGACAAAGGTGTAACTCCTTTAATTTTGATTTCACATATTCTCTTTTCAAATGAAAGTTAGTCAGACCTGTGATTAACAAAGCCGATTCCCTGAAATGTTTTTACTTACATGATACAAACTTCTTTATTACAAGAAGGACCCGCTCGTGACTGTTTCTTTATGTCCGTTGAAGCATGACCCACTTTAACTGGCACTGTAGTATTAAAAAACTGTAAATAGTTTCATCATTGAATACCTTTAACTCTATTGAATGGAGCTTCCCAAAGGTAAAATGCTCTAATTTTACTTATTAGCGAAGAAACTTCTGTATTTTGGCTATCTCAGCACCGAGTGGGTAGCATCTGAACTCACAACTGTGAAGCTTCAGGTTTGATCTTTATCTGGCACTTAGTATTTTTTGAGCCTTTTCATTCTAGGTAGAATTATGCGAAGCGGCATAAACATCATCATTCTCTTCATCCGTAGTATATTGAAAATTGATCCCCACTGTGCTGGAGACATTGTTAGCTATTAGACGGGGGGCGGGAGTACCAGCGTTAAAGGTTTCTATCTTTACAATACGAAATAAGACATTTCGAGCTTTGCGTTCGGTATTAGCGTTAAGCATTGCGCATTACTCCAAATCTTCATCCCTCAGGAAGACAGTGATGTATGCACGGGGTCCTAGGCCAACTAAATTTGGAAAGATTTCTATGAAAGTCGTATAGTAGTTTAATTAGCCGGCAAAGGGGGGGGGGTCCAGAGAAGAATCGTTTAGGTAAAAAGGCAATAAATGGTAACGTCGACATGACTTAATCGACAAATAGAGCGGTCAATACAGTCGTAGCAGAAATCAGCCATAATGTAAAGTTTCTAAGTTAAGCATACGTGTCCCGAGATCATGTGGTTTTTTATTATAAACCATTAACTATGTGCTCGGCTACCAATCGCTGCGCGAATCACTTTGAAAAAGGTTGCTATCCGTTCATGTGGCGGAAATATGAAAGAGTTACAACTGAGGTTGTCTTATGAAGACTATCGTGCAATTCCTGTGCGAAACTGAGAGGCTATTTTGGGCCTACGAACAGGACTGTAAGGGCCGTAAGTTTACAAGGACCTCAGGCGCTGCACTCCAAACGCCATGAAGAATATACAGATGCTCGCTAATGAGACTAAAGCGAGACAGTTTGCGCGCCGTCATTTGCGATTTGCTACTCTTCGGCGCGAAACATCCGACTACGTTCTGCTCTCTGTCAACTAGAAAATGTTCCTCGTTAATGTAAACGTTAATTAAGAGACAACCGCTGGCTCACCGACGACTCAGATGTATAATGATTATTATTAGAGCAAAATTGCCTGCCAGGGTTTACGTTCTAAGTGTTGTATCTAGTGAAGACGACGTCATGCTGCCATATCCCTTTCAGGAAAAAAGAAAATCGTTATTTGTAAGTCAACGAAGTCTCGGGACAAAATTACGCGTAATTCTGTAAGACAGCACTTCCGCTCATAACAGCCATTTAGACTAGAACCGATTTTCTGGTAATTTTTTCTGAGCCCCTCGTAAAACAAACAGTTCCGGCTGCTGAACAGCCTAGATGTTTATGACTTGAATCTTTTGATCAAGTGTCACCAGAAGGTTCAGAGTCGCTGTTTAGAAGTCGAACAACTGAAATGGTTGTGGAAATTTATCAAAAGAAAAGCTCGTAGGAGCTGTCTTCACCAGGCTTATTACTTAAAGAAATTTATAGTTGTCGTTTTTTTAATGCTGGTTTTTAGGTTCATTCAGCTAGGGTACTTCGTATTCCGTATACAAATATAACATTATAAGAGAATCGATTTGATTAAGCTAACAGATTAATAATTCCTCGGAAGTTCTTTTCGAGTGTCTCGATTTTGAAAAGAAACGCCAACGAAAAATTGTATGGCAAACGACCACTTTTTTCTAGGGAATACACGGCCTGTCTAGGTTCCAACTCCATATATCTTAGTTAAGTTATTCCCTGCCGTTCCTGTCTACCCTGGGCTACACCTGCAATTAACTATTTTGGAAATTTTCCACGGGCTGTAACCATGACAACACAACGGCTGCTACAGCCAATTAACAGCGTATCAAAAGACATGGGAAAGGAAGTTTTATTAGACCCATAACAATATTATTAAACAAGCTAACCTTTGTATGGTCATTTTATCCTTGATGAAGCATATACTTCTCAACGCCTGATTTGATGCTTGCTCAAGCCTTCCCGTTACGATGGGTCGTGCTGCATACCGATATTCTTTGTGTTTTTGTCTGTAGACGAATATACCAGTTGTTGCCATATACATTAACAAATTGAATCAAACAAAATACGTTTAACTGTTCTAAGCGGTCCTATATTTGTTTTATTGAGGTAGAAAAAAATGAGCCTGTTGGTTATTCTAATTTCATTGTTGTAGGAGTTCCGTGGCCTGACCCTGGAGACTAAACATCAGTAATCGAATCAATGTGTTTCAGGTCAAGTCTAAAGCCTGACACATGAGTACAAGGCCAGAATACAAAAAGGCTGCGCCGTTTAAAGCAAACATAGCACTAATTGATACGCTCTAGCCAAATGTGGTAACTCGTTGAACTGAACCTGAAAAAACTCTTGCATCAAACGATAGGATAAAACAAAACAGCTAAACCTAATTAGGATAATGCAAGTGTTTTATAATTGCTATTCGCAATTGAGTCTTGTTTTTTTTACTACTATTAATTTTCCGTTATAAGTAAAATAAGATAAGATGAATTCAGCTGCATCTCGCATTAATATTAAAAGTAGTAGTCTTCCTTATACGATAAATATACGAGTGTTCACCATATGTATATATATATATATGGCGTATAAGCCGATTGTTGGCGGGTTCCATGTAAAAAAAAAAGTTTACTTATGCAGAAAGAACAATTCGGAGTTGATTAGGCAGAAGGTGGTTTCTTTGTGCGTGTCTTGTATTCTTGCGATTCTTCGTCAAACCAGAATTTTATGCTATCAGGCTTATAGCAGATGGTACCAGTAAATCTTTCTATCCAGTGCTTTCGTGCAATACAAGATTTTCACTGCTGCTGCTGGATTTGTACTGTTTATTTACGGATCAGTCAAGCCACCACAAAAACTAAATGCAAGTATCTTCTATACTCACACGCACACGCGCGCACACACGCGTCCGCGCTGAGGCTGCGAGTGTAAGCATCCTGTTAGTATTTGCCTTGTGCAGGCTCCCTAAGTAGCGTCCAAAACGACCAGAACTACTCCGGACTTAGCCAATAAATCTTGTTTCTGATCTGCCTCTGACTAATATCGTGGCAAGGACAGTGGCGGTGAGGGCCTCTTTTTTTCCGAAAAGGAATTTGCACCATACGGTCGTCATACATAGCCTTCTTTCTATTTTCCTCCTCCTTTTTGTTTCTGTTCTCTGTTTATCATGGCGGCGGCGGCGGCGGCGGCAGCAGGCGAACTGGACGCAGGGGCAGAAGCGACCGTAGGGGGCGTCAAGTCACCCGGGGACGTAATGGTCCTAGCTAGTAATGTATATATTTACATGGCTGCCTCATAGAACCGAAGAAGGGGGATGGTAGCGATCGTTTGTGTCCAGGAACTCAGTAGACGTCACTCTTCCTCCGTTACTTTACTCCCATGGCCGCTTTGCCCTCACTGCTCCGTCCTTGCTGTTGTCGTCCGGCGACTGCAAAAGACTTGGCAGACTTCTTCTACAGACTGAGCCTGTCTTTTCCTGCCCCGCAGTCCATCCCTCATGGTTTTTCTACTCACTCTCCCCAACGTTGAGGGTACAACACGAGTTACGGTTTGCTACCCGCTTGCCTGTGGAGAACGAGGCAGGAATTGGCATTTGCCTCGTTTATTTGTTACACGTGTATTGCCAAACAGTTCGCTCGACTCGGCTCGGGTCTCATTGCCAGAACAGGCGTTCGTTCAGCCGCTCTGCAGCAGCAATCGTGCTTTAGTCGTTCGTGTTCCTTCTTTGCTTTATGTTACAGCTAGTATCGCCAGAGCACCAGCTTCGTTCGGGAGATCAGCAGAAACGTCGGCTGGACTCCTTTTGAAGCTCTGTCGACTTCCGGGATAAGATTTCGGAGGAGGGGTAGAATTACTAGTTGTACCCTGTTTAGAAACGGTGTCAGTGGAAAGAACCCCGCCGCAGCTACAGAAGACATGGAATAAGTGTACACGGCTGCTGCGCATAAAAGAGCTAAGACTGTTTAGTAGAAGACAAGCAATATTGCGCGAGAGTCGGGGAAAACTGACAAGAAATGATGGCCGCGCTAGTGACATTGTAGCTTCTGCTGCTGGTAGTGATAATGTTGACCAAAGACGAGGGACGAAAGGGATAAACCACTGAGTAATCTGCGAAGGGGAAACGAGAAGTACTGCTGGGGCCACATTCAGGCAAGCAGAAAGCGACTGGTGAACCAAATGGGCAAAAACAACATGAATACTAAGCATTTAAACGAATGATTCGATTTACGTATATTGCCTGAGATACGAACTTACGAGGGAATGGGTTAACGTATGTGCCTATACTGGAACCAATGATGTGGTGTTATTGGGAAAACATAGCATTTTGTATATGCGTCTAGAATCTGGGTTTTGTGGATTTAGATATTTTAGCTAAATTTTAAACTTAATTATTTCTAGTCGATAAAAATTCTTCAAATTAACAACAAAGCCTAACTACTCGAAATCAATTGCACGGACTTTACGTACTCAACAGCTTTCTCTTTCTGACTTGCTTCCGCACGTCATTTTTCTGCTTACATCAAATTAAGTGATGAGGACCTTTTCTCGCTGAGATCAGCCCCGGAAGAGCCTATACTCGGTTTCGGACTCACGCGTCGTCGGACGAAACGAAGCTTCGTCAATTACGCCGCATTGAACGAAACTCTCAGGTATGTCGGCCTAAGAACGAATAGATTTTTTCGTCTAAGTTTTGCCTCGCCGTACAAGTCAGTGACGATTCTTCACGTACCCTTGACAACGCAAAGTTCTGTGTACAGTATTGTCCATTGTTAGTTACAGATATATAAGATCAATCTTTCAGAATATGGCAATTATGACGTCGTTACTCAGGTATATACAATACAAGGGCTAAGGATCTCGGCCGAGACCCTGTTCTAACGGGTAGCTATCCTTAACTTGTCTATTGATATTGTCGCCTTTTACGTGGAAATTATTTTCAATTATTTTTGCTTTTTGCTGTGATGGCCGCGCAGCGATTATTTCAATTCACAGAAGAGATTTACACTAGATCAGACTACAAGTTATCTTGGAGATGAAAGCCAGCATTACAAAGCTGCTTCTAGAGACACTACTCATAAACTTTTTTGACTATTCTTCGCAACAAATCCAGCTCGTATCTTCGATCACAATCACGCACACTTGAACACCGATATTTGACAATCCCTACTACATAATTGCACGCTGCTCTAAGTGGCGCTAGTCGACATTCGAGCCCAGTGGGTTTGATGTACTTTTTGACATACAGGCGAACCCGACCGCATCCATCTGTCACATAAAGTACTGTTTACAAACCGTTTTGTCATGGCCAGTCATGGCGACGAAAATCTCCATTGCTGAGAGGAGTGCACCTTTTTCGGCCTGCTATTTCCGGTTATATCTAGCGAACACATATATAAACGCCATATCGCATCGGCAGTCTGCGCTGGCTTCTTCCATTCCCCAAATCCGGAAAACACTTTCATGTTTCAAATGTTTTCGTCTTGGTTTATTTACGGCTTCATTTTCACGGTGCGTAAACTAAACGTCTAGGAGCTTCTTCACGAATTAGAGAACAAAAAATCGGAAAATACCCCATAGGAAAAAAAAAGGGTTAGACGTATTTCTTCGTCTTCTTAAACCATTACTAGGAAGCTAATGTAATTTACATAAATAAATCAACGTCGCTAATTATGGCTGTATACAGTCTTCAACAAATAGAAAGAAAGAATCTCAAACTCAGTAATGAAAAAGTGCTTACAAAGCCTTGCTGCCTGACACTGCTGTGATCCCTTTGCATTCATACATTGATTCTCTTGTATTCTGCTTCATTGCGATCTGCAAATAATCTAATTATGCTGCGCGTTTTATAGAAAAACCAGTTCATCTAGGCGTCGTGCTAAAGATCGAAAACTGTTCAAGGATAACAGCGTAGAAAAAGGCCGTGGGAGTGAAATTCGACGCAGGCGCAAGGATGGCGAAGTGAAGTTCAGGGAGGAAGATGGCCAAAAGGAAGAAAATAAAGGTCTATTCGAGAGTGTCAGGTCAGTGATCGATGACGGCAAGGCTTCTGGAACACAAAAAAGGAAAATATTCATGACAGACGAAGAGTGGGAAGAGATGATTGCTAGGCGATACGATAAGATTCAGGAAGATAAAGCCAAAAAGAGGAAGGCTCATAAAAAGCGTAAAAATCAGCAAGAAAACAAACGCAAGAAAGATGGATTCGATCATCGTCATCGCCATCATCATCATCATCGTTACGACGCCGATGCCGACAAACCCGCGGCACAAACGATCTCGCGACCATCGGTGGCCAGTTTGGCTAACGTTGCTAAGGGAGTCGTCCAGAGCGTGCAAAAGTTCGGCAACGATCTTAGCGACGCGTATGTGTGATCTAATTAAGTTTTGCCCCGGTTTATATTCTGAATGAGTGAAATTTCGCCAAGCGATTTGCCTGAAATATGAAAAAGGCTCGCTAACAGGTTTGAATATGTATCTTTCGTACGTAATTGATCATAGTAGCTATCAATCAGTGGCTATAGTTTGCCGTTCAAGCAGCCCCGTTTGACGCGAGAAAATCCGCAGTAACATCGGAACACTTTGCATATCGTCTTTCCGCTTTTATAACTTGACTATGTTGACTGACTTTGCTAACTTTGCCTTTCCGTGTTACCGATATGCGCCTTTCAGTACCGGACAGCTTTTTAACAATGTCAACAGTATGTCACCGACGCTCGAAACATGGACAAAGTAAGTGCCACAGTTACTTACTAAATGATAGTATCGCCTACTCGAGCAAGCATGCAACAGTTACTAGTAATGACTTGAGCATAAATTACATTGAAAGATCTTCATGAAAATGCCATCCCGGCAGTGAATGATAAACGAACGAATACTCTAAATAATTTTCCTTCGAGCGAATGGGAATTTACTTAATGCACCCTTGACCTAACTTGACCCAACTAGAAGTCCTATCAAATACTCCGAATGATCGTTTAAATCGTATAGTTTGGCGAGGCAGATATTTTAGCTCTTCAAGTACGTCGAAACTAGCTAACACCAATTACCTCCGTTCAACTATTCAGCCATTTTTTGATCAACCGTTGGGGACTATTGTTGCGTATACAGCTTAACGATAGGTAGAAGATAATGCTAGACAGTTGTATAGAAGTATTTTTGGCAGGCGTCCATTCTGTAAGCTTCTGTGTTTTTTTTAGGCCTGATACCTGTCAGACCCAAGATAATAGGTATTAATGACAGCAGCCTAAGCAGGTATTCAAATAAATGATGATTATTTACAGTGATTAGTCGTAAGTGTGCGCCAAGCTGACTGATGAAGGCTACATTTACCAACAAATAACAAATTTCTGGGTACGATTTAAGAACAAGCACGAAAGTTGGGGCCTAAAATTCCCTTTTGGGCCCTTTCCCAGCTTTTCACCAAAAATGACGCACAAGCTTAATTAACAAGGGGTTCTAATGAACAACGCTGCTTGCAGTGATGACCTTTAGCTATCTCCTTTAGATTACACACTATTTTTTTTGTCACTTACGTTCTAAAAAGCATCTGTAATTTGTAGATGTCACGCGAGTGCGTCGTGAAGTGTATAGTTTCCAGTTCTTGCAATACGTGTTGTTTGCATCTATATATCTTTTAGATATATGACATTTCCTTACATTACAGTCGTTGTAAAAAGCACGACTTTATTTGTAATGGATTAATATTTTCTACGTACAGTAAATACAACAGGAAAGGACTAACAGAAATATACCACTCCGTGTTCTTTTTTTCCGCTGCTACTGCATTGATGTTGTTGATAACAATAATACCCCAGACGAAAATGGTACGAATCAACAAAACTGCTTTTGTGCTCTTACGCCGTTTATGGAGGTGCTCGAAGAATGGCCGCCACCACCGCCGCTGAGTGTTAGTCTATATTTACCGCTATTTTTATTTACCGGTAGATTTTAGCACGCCGTCTTTCACCTCATGTTAACTGAGGCCCTTCTACGTTCTACCTACCTACGGATCGACTAGGTTCATGAGTCTTTCGGACGACGCGACACTAGAAAAGGCTTCGAGATACCAAATCCAAGGCTACCGTCTCCGCTGCCTTATGAAGCATCGGTATTTTAACGGTAACGACACTATTTTAGTCGTTGGCAAAAGTTGGCAAGAGACGGGTACTTACTCTACTGCCGTTGTTCACTGATGCTATTTTTGAACTAATTCTAGCTAGTAGACACAATCCGGATAATTCGAAAGGCGTACGACAATGGCAAAGTTTTAGAACTGTAGTCGGAATAAAACCAGATTCCATATGTCCGTCCGTCCGTCCGTCTGTCTGCCTGTACGTGACGGACAGAACGACTATCCAACAGAGACACAGTGAAAGATAGCACGAAAATGAAGAGAAACTAAGAGACAGAGAACGCGGCCAAACGAAAAAGAAGGAAAAGAGGGCTCGAAAAAATAAAGGGCGGAGCCCATGGAGACAAGCTGTGAACACGCCGCTTCGATACGATGATGACGAGGGCATCAACGACTAGCACAGCGTGGCAGTGGGATGGTTGTTCAAGACGACGGCGGTTCTGCTGCTAGTCGGGTAGTACTCTTTTTCTATTGAAAAGAGAAAGCCAGAGAGCAAAAAAAAAAAACGAGCGTAAGATAAGAGTTCTCTCGGTCGTCGATTCCTTGTAGACGAGAAACGATACGCGACGAATGGACTAAAATACAGTTTGACAGCACCCAACTCGAACTTCCAAACATTTCCTAGGTTCGTAAGTATGGTTTACTCTCTTTTCCTCTTCCCTCGCCTGCTCTTTCATCTCTGTATGTACAGAGCCATGCGATTGAGAAACTGAGTGTTAATGAGCGCAACAGTGTGTACGTATGCCCATTTCACATGTACATATATAAATTGACGTTGATGATGAAGATTACAGTTTTCTGGGGGTGTTGGTTAGAGCGGATCTGGGCTTTTATCCATGTTGAACTTTTCCTCAGCAGGAAATCATTGCACACGCTTGCATGAAGTATGGGCGCCTGATAACATCCGGATTACGGTAATCTAATTTCTTCTACAGAAATAGTAGTAGCGGTCGAAATTGTGAAAAATTGTGTATCGTATGAATGAAAATTATGTGTGTATGTTCCTGCTGTTTGTCCTGTGTATGTTCCTGCTAGGTGTCGCCCGGTGCAGATAGCAAAGATATATATATATAGTACTGACTTACTGCTTTATCGACCACGTTATGCAGGGCTAGAAGAACGTACCCGCAAACCTATTTGGAGACGAACTTCGAAATCGATATCAGCTTTATTCAACTGTCTTATTTAATATTAAATTATAATAATGCACTTTCTGCGTGTTTTTTTGTTAAACATGCGGCACTTTTCAGCCGAATACATCACGCTTAAAAAACGTCACGACTAGCAACACTTGTAGAATATCAAAGCAACGATACCATAAAGCACGTACTTCCAGGTATCGAGTCCTACCGAGCAAAATTCATTTTGAAAGAACCCTCCATGTTATACAGACTCTCTTTTTTATGGTTACCTAGCCGCTTTGTCTTCATGCACAACTAAATGAAAACAGAATGTTATCAGTATTTACAAGGTTATCGCACGCAAAAATCAATCTTACAGCTTTTTTTTTTTTTTGTTATTTATCTAGTTTTTTTTCGGTAAAAGCCACTATATCATATATAGCTAACTGGCTAGCTAGTCATGTATCGTCTAATGCATGACTAATGTAAGACGGCTGCTGTTGCTGCTTTTATAGAACTGGTAGCGTGGTTAACATCCCGTACGCATGAATATTTTACGCATGTATAGGCGGCCGCGGCCGCCGCCGCCGCCGCCGCCGCCTCCATCTTTGTTTTTCTGCTACTGGCGCTGCCACTGTTGCAATTGACAAGTAATGTGTTTATTAACGCGTCGTTGGACAACATCGAACGGCACTTGCTGTGTTCGCTATGATCACATTCGCGCAGTTGGAGATTGGCGGCGGAAAAGGGACAACGGACACCGCACGGGTCTTTAAAAGTCTGAGGGTTTCTATCGCTTTCGGTCTGCGTTTCTCTATCGTGTGCGCGAGACTTTTTGTTTTTGTCGTTACTGATGCTGTCGTGAAAGTATGGCAGGTAAGCGCAAAAGCTAGCTAGCTAGCTAGGGCAGCCAGTAGATAATTAGAAATGGGCGGTGGTAAGGAAGCAACCAATCAACCAGTCAGCCAGGTACGCGACGGCCGCGAGCAACGGGTGACGGTAGCCGCCGTCGATCGGCAGCGTTGGGCGTTGAGGGCAATTACCGCGGACGTAGTTGGATGAGCGAACAAATGCTAAAAGCCGCTCCTTCTGCCACGTTGCCGACGGTACTACAGACGGTGAAGCATCGGTGTCATTCCGCAGAACTGTTCCAGGATGGAACGAGTGTCTAACGAATTAAGTCGGCAATAGCAGCATAATTAATCAGACTGAGTTGAATGACGGTGGAGAAATGCGTAAAAAGGCCGAACGCTGAAGAGAAACTGCCAGAAACGAGGAACACAAAGAGAAATGCTCCCTGTACGTCCTTCAGGCGTCGTTCCTCCTTCTTGTTGTCGTCATCGGCAGCGACGACGACGACGACGACGACAGCGACATCATTCATGATGGCTGTCTGTGGATGATTAAGAACAATGACACTAGCTAGCATAGTAAAGAGACGACACACTTTACCTCACCCGTGTAGTGGTAGTGGCAAAATGGGAGCAGCGGCAGCAGTGAAATTACAGTAAAGTAGGCGGTAGTAACTGCGACAGTGGCAGTCAGAGAACTTCCAGTCAGGATTCAACCCAGCTCGTGATCATTCTTACCGTTGTCACTTGTTCGAGCGTTCGTTTTACCTTTCTCTCATTCAAGGACAGCTTCTCTATATTTTTTGTTTTCTCCAAGTGTCGACGATTCTGTTACTCAGACCCACTATCACTATAAAGCCTTATTATTCGTCCGAGACGACAGCAACGACACGACTAGCTCGTAGTTATAATACAAACTAATCATAAACTCAACAGTGGTTCCATGGTCCTCTAGCTGTAACACAAAGGTAGATATCGGCCGCGTTTGCTTTGACAGACACAGTGTCAACAATAGTGGCGACCGAAAGATACAGGCCGACGACGCCTGCCTGAAAGAAGGCTGCGAAGAAGGGTGAGTAGGCGGACTCTGCTCTGTGCAAACATTGGCCGGCTAAGAACAAGCGAACGGCTAATTATTGACCTATTTTCGATGTACACTTAGATGAGCGAATCAGACGAAGCCGATGTGCCCATATTTACCATTAGACTTGTGCAGGCCTCCTGTCCACTCAACAGAGGCGACTGAAAAACCCTGGGGAAAAAGAAAGGAAAAGGGAAGTCTCTGACAAAAGACAAATAAAACACCAAATAAAGACCTGAATGTACACTAACCAACGCCAAGGGGCGACGCTTAGGCAACAGTAAAGTTCTGCCTATAAATAGCGACTTTCTGTGGCTACAAAAGCAAATATTTTACATATGAGGATATGAAAGCAATCTTCAATCGTGTGAATCATGAAGATGCGCTTCAACGGTAAACTTCACCGCTTTTAAATCGTCTTTGTCCTAAACTGGCAAACGTATCTAATTTGTATAGTTTTAGTGACAGCATCCAGAGCAAGTAATATGTGGTCTTCTTAAACGTTGTATGTTAAAACATATTATAGAAATGCTCATGTAAATTTTACGAGCTGGATTTGAGCTTGAGCACATATAACCTACAATATTTTGCATAATGTTTATATAATAAATTAATTTTTATTAATTCGACAAACTTTTGGTTTCATTTTAGGCTATGCTAAGAAAAAAGAATAAGGGGCGACGTCCCTACGGCTTAGACGTATAAGGCTCTGTCCTGGTATTGTTTGTAGTTTGGATATACGACAAGTGTCGTTTATATATATATGTCAGATAAATAAGCTCTATTTAATTCGGAAGCATAATGGATCAGCAATAAAGTTAACTCTTTAGTCCTCAAGGCCGATCAAGATCTCTCTCCATCAAGTCCTCAAGATTTATTACGTCAAGGTTACAAAACAATTTTTAAAAATGACGAGAGTCGAAATTCAAGTATAAGACTCTATTAATACAGCACATTATCGAAGCACTTACCAAATTATTTTACTTAATATAAAGCTTTTATAGATAATCAGATGCCTGTCTTTTTCCACTCCAACAATTATACAATTCACAGCCTCAAACGCTAATCTGCTATCATTATTATTTATACTATATATTCTATACTATATATAAACTACAAATATTACATATTGACGTATTTTCTTTTGCACGATGCCACCTCACATCATTGCATCAAACCTCTTCCAGACGCGGCCAGGAAATCGCTGACCAAATCAGGTGAATTAGCCCTACTTTATTCGTTGTTATGCTGATATATTATAGAAATAATAGTGAAACAAGGACATGTAATAAGTTAATTATTGATATATCATAGCTTAACTTGCTCAGTAGGACCAAGAAAATCACAATTTGTTAGAAAACAAGTACCCCACTCGTTTGAATGGACGCCTTCAATGCTTCCAGCAGTCATTTTAGCTACAAGACAAATACAAGACTAGATGTTTTTATAATAGTTTACCTTTTTGGTAAATAATAAGTATAATTACTTGACTTTCTCAATTACAAACGTATCATATAAATACGACCGCTCATCCTTAATCTATCAGTTAAAATACACTCGTAAAAAAAGACCCATATGAACTACTGATTTATAACTAGTTTAAAGTAAATCTTGTTGCAGCCAGTGCCTTTTGACGATACACAGGCTACCGCATGAAGAGGTGTTAAATTTTGTTCACTTTTTCTTGCACCTATTTAACGTATTTTAGGATCTAAGGCTCTATCAATGTAGGTCCCCGAGATGACAGGACACGAATTACAGCAAAATTATTTAATACGCTTGTTTTTGATAAAACCCGAGATGCATCAACATTTCATGAACCGAATAGGTCAGTTCCAATTTTCATGATACTGATCTGATTATGCGTCACGGATTCTGTGGGGTTTCGCATATTTTTGTGACCCCCGATCTTGTTTTAAGACCTATAGCGCATAGTTTTTTTTCCTTATTAGCTTTACAAGTCCTTGCTTGTACGCTTCACACTCAAGCCCCCTTGCGGTTTAAGAACAAGCTCAGTTTTGTAACTTAGGGAAGTTCGATGTAAGCACTATTACCATATATATAGTAGCAGCGTGAATCTTTCAATTAGCATTGACTCATAGATGAAGCGAGCTGTTCATTCAAAAGACCACTCAGGTCCTTTGAACGATCTATACGCATTTGGTTATTTTTGGCTGAAAGTTTCGATTTTGTAAGCTGCATATGAACAATATATATCGATATATTGATGCAATAAAAATGTTTGTAGACACAAAGTTGGAAGATTAGAAAAGAATCTTAGCACGGTATTGTTTCAGTAGCAGTAGTAACTAACTAACGTATGCATGTAACTTAGAGCACATACGCGAGTAGAGTTTAAGGCATAGCAATATATTTGGGCTAGAGAATTCAATAAAAGGGTTGACATTAATTAACAAAAAAACATCGTGAATGCTAAATATAGTAAGCCTATTTTCTGGTCTCGTTTTGTGAATTTTAGAACGGCTAACGATTCAGTGATATAGATAAATAAGTCTAAAATGTGTTTTTTTTATATGCTGGTAACTTCTTGCTAGGTTTCTTCCATGAACGTTTGTTGAAATATTCCAAGACACTGATCGATCTAGGACGTACCTGTTAGTTACGACTGCGGCACAAAAACAATATGCGATTCGATCCTAAGTTGTTCCTTACTTTCCGTCCACTAAAATCTGTTCACAACTTACTTCGTAGCCGTAAGTGATTTTGGCGATAGCAAGATAGGATGCAGCAAGGAATAAACAAACAAAAATTTACTCTTCTAAATAGTTGAACTCGAAGTAGATATTAAGCATCGCAACGCGATAGATCTGCATTCCGTTTGCAAACATTGCAGGCGTATGTTATAAAAAGAAATACATTTCTATATATCTAACGCAGGCATCGTTATATCTTCTGTGCTTTTTTTCGGTTTATCGGCTAAAACAGTTAGCTATTGAGCCGCTGTTCTATAAACCATCTTTAGGTTGTCTAATATTGACACGCAGACCGGGCATCTTCGTGGGGTAAGAGCCCGACATACTGCCCACTAAAAAATGATAGTATTTAATGTTCTTATGTTCTTTATGTTTTATGAGAAACACAAAAAGTATACCCCGATTTTTCCGTTTCGTTTTCGTACTCTTTGGCAAACTGGCTAATTTTCACTATAGACATTGCTGTATGTTGTACATTGCAAGCTCGAAAAATATATTTTTATAGCTAGTTTTTTTTATTTCTGGGACAAAAAGTTCATCTTTATTAGAATGCCATTAGAATCAACTTAAATGTAATCGTAGAAAACTTCACTAGGATTTTGCAAACTCTCAACAAAGCTTTACTCATTTCGTTCTATTCGTTTGGTCGATTTAATGGCTAGGTACGGCGTTTTAAGTGGAAACTGGAACGACTCCAATAAATTGGTAACTTGGCCCTCTATAATAGGAAGAAACCATTGTCAGTCTAGGTAGATAACTTCTTTGCCTACTAGATGTAAAAACACGTGAAATGGTGAAGCTTGTGTAACTAGTTATCTGAAGATATACTTAGCAATAACCCTGAATGTACAACTCGAAGTGTTCAAGATCAGTTATTGAATTCATCTTACCTAAATATTGGAAAATTATGGTAGCCACTCTTGAATAGTATGTCATGTATAGTCGATTACAGGTCGAATTTACTTCAACATAGTACTATCTTTAACTTTGCCGTTTGCGATCCTTCAAGATATAGTAAAAACGAGCTTTCAAAAGCTGATGATAACATTGTAGAGGGCGAGAAAACTCTGCCCGATTCTATTCAATGCTACATTCGGGTAAAATCCTCTTTTTGTAGAACCCGAATATTGTTCTTACGTGTTGTTTTTTGTGCATGATATGATGAATATTAGAACATTTTGTTCTTACGTTACATAATGGATCGTGCACGACTTAAAATGTGCGTCAGCTCCTATAGATTCTTGACCTTCAGTGCGAAATAACTGCTACTTGCTCTTCGAAATAAGAAAGAATACGTTGCTTCTACGATTACAGTCATGATGTATACCTTTCGTGCAACTTCACGAAGTCTTAAAATACATACGAAAAAAATTTACGAGGCCCTCGACGACAACTTGAACGAATGTTCACACAAATTGTGAGTTATAATAGATGAAGTTAGGTCTACATTAACTAGAAAACATATGCAAAAGTTTTAAACGTTATTGTAACATACATCTTTTACACGAAGCTTCTATAAGGATTGAGTACATTGATACGTGCGTACGTTGATGTGTCACCTGATGATCTAGCAATACCTCGCAGACATCGGACACACTAGGGACTTCTTTCATCTTGTTACCTCATTGCGTGTTGTTGTTTCTTCCGTAGCTTGGCAAACAGATGGCTTACCATAAGTTTTTACACATACAAGTTACAACTAGGCTCCAGTTCATCATGGCTTTAGATAAATTCAACGCAAGGCGAAATCATGCTTACTGCGAAGAGAACCACTGGGACGTAGATATAATATCAGTATACTGAATGTAGGTAAAATCGAAGAAAGAAATCTATTCTATTAATATTATTTGAAAAATAGATTGCATTTATCCTCTAGTGAGTGGCTTGATCGTTGTTCCAAAGCCCACTATTGTAAGAAAGCGATCTGAGATACTGACTGTAACATTACGCAACAAATGGCTCCAACGACGATGAGATACTTCCTCGTTGTGGATAAACCAAGCGCGTATTTCGATCTCATCACCCAGGTCCCGATGCCGCTCTTATGAGCTTAAACTTGTTTTTGATGACAAGAAACCCTTCTTCCACACAGAAATGCTTTAGAGATTAAAATTACTCTCTTTGGGCAAAATAGTTCACAGGTAGTGCTAACTTTTATAGAGAACACCTTTATGGCCCAAAGAAATTATATGAAAGGATCTTGACAATTAAAGCTGACATAATTGATATATATCGAAGCTCGTCAGCAGAGGCAGGGTTGGGAACGTTGGAAAAGCAGGTTGATGCATAAATCTAAGAGGGAGCCGTTGCGGTAAAGAACAAGTCTGCTCATAATATTAAGATGTAGGCTGTACTAGTTAATAATATTGGCAATTTAACATCTTTAAAAATAAATAGATACAGTATGTGTTTCTTTGGAAAAAAAATGACTAAGTTGACAATAAAATTGTTATCGTTAACCAACTGTCCGCGCTCTAAGTGATGTTCGGTGTACTGGTTTGGCTAAACGGAGAAAAACAGCAAGTTGGTACTTATGAACATTTAACGTAAATAGTGTTTTCAATAGAAGTAACTACTCATTCTACTTAAGTTAGTGTTCACTGATAGTTAAAATAGCTTACTTATTACAGGTACTTATTACAAATTGCTTTTCCTTCTGTTTTAGATTTTTCCTCCTATTTACTAAAGATTCCGAAGCAGGCCTTTAATCTGTTTAATTTCTTGTTGCGTAATTTCTTTCTTTAGTTATTTTTAGTAAATATTTAATAAAGATAATAATTACGAGGAAAAATATTTATGGAATTTTTTTTATTTTAAAAACGACATTATCCAATAAACAAATGCATAACTTGGGCGAACATAAATTAGCTTTCATAGTGAGATTTTTTTGGTGTTTATAATGCAATTGTGCTTGCAACATTGAGGAAAGCGATTCATTGAAAATCTATTGGTCCTTTTTCTTCATTACAATGGGATAGTCATAAAATTGTGCAGAGGCTTGTATTAAAATCAAATGAAGTACGAACAGGAAAGGTGATACTTCTAACTTACACTAAACGACCTGCCTTCGTCTGGCACAATTTCAGAGGTGAAGGATATACAATCGAAGGAGAACTGCTCACCGACGCCAAAGGACCGCATAGTCTGCATATGAAAACTCGTAAGTACCTCACTTCTTTGTACGGAACTGGTATGTGTGCTCAGATCTCTGGTTCTTTCTCCTTCGACCTTCAACTTATCTCTCTCTTTCCTTTATAAGCCGCGTTTGTCTCAGTACGCGTGCACACGCAAACATAGTGTCCTGGGGGTTCTACTCAGGTCAGCCTCAGGCTTCTCGTTCTCTCATTTTCTCATCTGCAAGCGAAAGGTTGCTGCACGGCACCGAACTGAGGGCAATAGGGGAGAAGAAAAAGTATCCGGGGCCCAGGGGGAGACGGGGACAGAGGGAACGAACGGTGAACACCACCGCAGATAAAGTCGTTCACTAGTTCCTTCCCTCGGAATACTATTTTCCGACTTCTCACCAGCTCCTGGTTCCCAGCTTGCCCGTTAGTGGATAGGCCACGTAGCCTAACATGCTTGGCGCTCAAAGAGGACAAGACAATTGGGAGGCATGAGAAACGGGACCCCAAAGAAGTGTGGATTACTCTATGGAGGAAGATGAGGGCGCCTTGCGCAGATGACAGACAGAGAGACGAACGGATGGTTGGGGGGTTGGCCGTGCCGGTGGTTTGGGGAGAGGGGGGTATATGAGCCATAGATTATATGTACGTATGCATGGGGTGGCGGTAATGTTGTATTGGGAGGTGGAGACGATCGTTCTAGTTGCCCATATGTGAAAGCGAGAACGGTGACATCGACGGGTGGTGGAGGAAAAAGGTCATTCTCTACTTCTCTAACTCGTTGCGGATGCAAAAGAATGGCATGGCACACGTCGGACGGTCGGTTTCTTTCTCATGTTATGGCCTAGGTCGGATCAAGTTGGGGACTCCCCGTTGGGAGCCACAGCGAAGACTTGGTTCTTTACACAGGCGAAACAACGACGTCCCGAGCAGCATCTAAGTTTCCTGGGTCCCAACCCAATTCGCAAGCCAACTCCAAGGGCGCGCAGTGGACAGACGAACCCGTGGAAAGTAGCTAGCGATCTGACTTTTGAGGATAGAAAATTCCAAACAATGTGATCTACGCTGTGTGGTAGAAAACTGTGCATGCTAGTGTGTCCTGTACATAAAAGAGTCAAAAGGGGCATTCTATGTCAAAAGATATTAGGAAGAAGACCAAACACAGAGCCCAATGGATTCAACAATCTACTGGTCACTGATTGTCACGGCCAAGTGAGGAATAAAAATAGGAGCAGAAAAGACTTTCACTCAGTCTTCACAAAAGCGAAGGGATACCTTTTTGGGAAGACATTAGAGTAAGGCTGGATGTCCACATACTTCCATGCACATGTACACGTACATCGCGAATAGCTGTAAACGTATCCAGAGGGGTGCGTACACACACACACACACAGGCACACACGTTCAGACATAAACGTGAAGTATAGATACTGAGGTATGTTCGCCAGACGGAAAGAGCTCAGCAAAGATGAATAGCGCGAGAAAAAGTGATATACAGTCCTGAACGTGGTAGATTAATCAAGTAACTGTTGTAAAGGATTATGCATAAGGGAAAAGGTTCGAATGAACTAAATGAGCAGCGCGAACGCACGTAAACGCGCACGCCAAAAGAAACGCTCTCGAAAAGGTATGAAATCGTTACGTCAAGCTACGGCATAACAGCAGCTGGACGAAAAAAATTTACAGGCTGCTTGTTCCGGACAGGACGAGTGTGGTGATTTCTTATAAAGAAATTCAACGAAAGTTTCTTTCCATGCATTTACGTCAACATACACAAGGTAGTGACTTAAAGTTTGGATAAAAGAAACAATGAGGTACTACTTAATATCACACTTACTATAGACAGTTTTATGTATATGTGAGTACGAACCATGCGCTCACTACAATTTGCTTGCCAGAAGGGCATGCGAAGCACAGGCTTAATATCACGTTATTTCGGCACGTTCTTAAAAAGCAGGCACTCTGTCTATTAATTTATCATGCACGAATAACTCCAAATGGTCCGTTAGCTCACTGTTGATTAACGGTGCGCGTGCCTCCGTCGTTGAAGCAAAGTCGAGTCGTGGTACCCAGGGTAAGCACAACAGCGCGCAGGAGTGGTCACTTGACAACATGTTCAGACTCCTACGGCGCCAGTACTTAGCTTGGATTAACCACATGAAAGTTTAAGGAAATCCCGTTGCCTAAAGTAAAAATACCGAGGTTAGATTTAATTTTCTAGTAAAAACTGTCGGACTTTTCTGTCTTCTACAGCAGATAATAGTCTTCATATTAGGGCGGTACTGCCAATAGAAAGAAGATAACTAGATTTGATACTGATTAATGGTTTCAGCCATTATTACGCACCACGTTCCCATATAGGCTTGTTCGCTTCAAGTGCTAAACTGAACGCTAGCTACTTACCGTAAAGTTGGTCCGTCAGACAAGGTGAATATTTGCTTGGCAACGTTGTTTTTGAAACGCTCCTGTACTTCAGGCTAGCGAGACCAGAATACGTTGGTTTACCGCAAAGCAAGTAATTAGTTAAATACGTTTTTCGGAGTAACATTTAGTAAAGAGAACATTTTTCTACTCCAGCTCAGACTGAATTGTTACTTCGAACGTTATTGCAACGGCCACTGTCATTATCAATCGTCAGTAAAGGGTGTCGCAAAAGGAAATGCTTGTAGAACCTTCTGCCGTAGGGTTTTTGGTAGAGATGACCTGTTAGTATAATTAGTTGCTTACTCGTGGTTGCTACCCAGTTTGTCTGAAAACAGCAAAAGTCCACGCACCAAACTTCAAAGTTGAACACCATGCCATCGCGTACGCTGCGCTCGAATGACCATGTCCTCTATTTGGAGCGTATTTATAGCCAATTACAGAGCCTGCGTCAGCTCACTCAATGGAATGGAGAGAGGTCCGCGCATCCGTTAGAGATCTACTCGTCGTATTTACACGGACAATCAGTTCGAGAGACAGACACGAAACGAAGCGAAAAAATGAGAGAAAGAAAGAGACACGCGTCCAACCGCTCGGGACTCTACGAGACGGCCGGCAGCCAAAATGGTCGGACAGACGGACGAACGGTCAGTCATTCTTGCGGGTATCGGCTAAGGGTAGCAACAGTACCGTGGGGAAGCTAAGAGGCCGAATTTGCGCGAACTGTCAATGCAGGGTACCGTCGTCCTCTACAGAGTAGAGTGCAGCCTGCCTATTCATGATGACGGCGATGGTGCTGTTGATGATCGTATGCCGGATGGTGCCGATGAAGCCGATGATGCTCCCGCTGCGGCAGCGAATGATTGTTCGCTGAGGGTCGTCAAAGTACACAAATACATTCACCCGCGTCCGCCCTCTTCTCACTACACGGCGGCGGCCAGCATGGGAGCTTCCTACTATTACTACTGCTATATACGGCTAGTGCGGCGCTTAGCGATTGTCATCATCGTCCGTTGTCGTGCAGCAAGAGTGCGCGCACTCAACAAAAAAAAGGGAGACCAGTCTTCTTGCCACAACATGCGCGACCATCGACGATTGGCACGAGCGAATCAACCGCGATCTTTACTAACTGCATCGGATGGATGCAGCCACTGACCAGCCATGATCGACATAGAAAATGACAGCAAAGCAGAGAGATCGAAACAGATACAGGAGCAACGGCACGGGACAACCGGTCGCATTGGCGAAAGAAGACTATGTCCATGTCGAGTGTTGTTACTCTCCCGTTTCGGCGAATTACTTCCCTCTGAAGCTCGTGCTTCGGCACCCGCTGCTCTCTCAGTAGTATATGAACCACCACATTATTGTAGAAATGGCTGTAGCCGGTTCAGCCGATGCCGGTGAAGTAGCTGCTCACCGTCATGAAATCAGATGGCGCTACCAGCAGCGAATCTTCCCGCTCTCGTAACAGATCACTGCCCGCTGATAGTCACCAATTGTTGCTCAGTCACTCACTCACTCGAACCGGGAAAAGTACTATGAAGAGTGAACTATTTTAATCATCGAATAACACACACACACACGTCCTGTCAAAGTATCTAAACCAGGATAGGCCATTTTTTAAATCCATCAACCGCGCATGTGTATGAGCATGAGCAAAGTTACTACAGTTTAAAATCCTTTGATACTATCGGCGGAAACTGTCACACACCAATGTAAGATTTATGTGTCGTTGCATTAGATCCGGTGCTACATTGGCCCACACGTACATAGAGTTTCGCAATTGAGATCTAAGCTTTTTTCGTTATTATTACCTTTCGTTATTATATTATAAAGCGTCGTTGTTAGGACAACGTATGCACTTTAACGTATCATGCGCTCAAGAGGTAGTTTTTCGGACGTTCGAGCTAGATTATGGAAACGACACCAATTGTCACCAATCGAACACAAAAGCTATCCAGTACCCATTCGTCACCGTGTTTCTATTAATATTTATAGAAAATAAGCTGTAATAAAAGATCTGTATGATAATAGAGTACATTTGTATATTAGATAAAAATTTGTAAATACTGTCAACAAAAGACAGCCCGATAGCTGGGACCTTTTAACAAATACCTCACCCATGACCATCGTCAAAGAGATAACAGTAGCTTTTACTCTGTAATTTTACTGGTAACGATGAGCTTAGCAAAACTCGTCTCTGGTTTATAAACGAAAGACGACAAATTCTATTTGGCACTTTTGAGCTAATTTATTATAGTAGGATCATCCTATTGTCAAATTATACACTATTCGAAAAGAAAGAAAAGCAGGACTTCTAGCCTTTAACCCTATTGTTTGTCCAATTAAATTTATAAGAAATTCCAGTGAAGAGCGGTTATTAGCCCTAAACTAAAGTGTTTTGTTTTTTTCACGAGCAAGTAGAAATATTGTGGCTCAAGTTGATTCCATCTTGCGTTGGATGGCCGTCTGCAGCTTCGGCGAAAAGGTTTCCCTGAACCCAGCAGTTCTTCTTTATTGCTTTATAATGAGAATCTAGTATTTGAGGAGAAAGCTCTTGGTTCGTTGTAAGATAATTTGCGTTATATGCTGCCCGTCTTGTTTTCTACCAGCGTAAACTGTTGGGTGAATTTTATAAAGGCCTGTAGGCGCAGCTTACTGTCCATGGTCAGCCCGTACCTTTGCTGCGTGGTCATAATGAGTCTACTGGCAAAACCACTGGCGTTAATGGGAGCGAATCTAAGGAAAAAAGATCAATCGCACTACCTGTCTGGGACTGACGTTTGACGGGAATGCAGGATCTGACGTTGTACAGCCAAATATGGCTTTCGCGTTATTACGCTAAGCTCTTCCATTGCAGTCTAGCTTTCCATGACTTTTGATGACGCTTTACCACCATATTAAACCTAGTGACTATTGCAAAAAGAATTCTCTTCATACAAAATATTCCGTTGCGTAGTGACGTTGTCAGATACGCATCCGTCTCTCGTTCTTCTTTGCTTTTTGTTCCTGATAGGTTTGTCTAACACGCGGCGTGTTGCGTGATTACTGAAATCAACTACAGTGGGCTGCAAGACCACGCTAAGTTATCCTTAGCTAGCGACTGATGGAGACGCTGACGGTGAAATGACGAAACCGTGCTTGGCCAAATAGGGAAAATGAACCCGTCAGATATGCTATGCTATAAAAATGATTAGTGATTTTCTTGGGTCCGCGGGTTATTCCCGGAGGACAAAGCGTGAGCAGGAAGGCGTTATTCTGTTCGGCCCAGAAACTCTGATAAACGATCCGACTCGACCGGGTGACACAATGGCCACATTGATTTGCATAACCTATGCGAATATAGATATTAATGTATCGTTTATTTTCAACTTTGAGCGCTTCGTATGACCATACTCTAAGGGAATATACATAATGCGTTTGTGTTTAAACCAAATCTAGCTTTTCTTTAGATTTCTATTCTAAGCGGAGAAATTTGAATGGCGGATCTACTGGAAGCATAGCCGTCATTCATTCTTCATTGTGAAAGTTCCGACGAAGACATAGGAAAATTGCACGTTAGCTTTGTTCGCCATG
This sequence comes from Varroa jacobsoni, assembly GCF_002532875.2. Classification (NCBI taxonomy): domain Eukaryota; kingdom Metazoa; phylum Arthropoda; class Arachnida; order Mesostigmata; family Varroidae; genus Varroa; species Varroa jacobsoni. The sequence goes on from NW_019214285.1 coordinate 430,077, forward strand.
GAAAATGGAAACATTTTATTTGGTAAAGAGTGGCCAGACAAAGGCACTGCTTAAAAGCCGATACGGTTTCCTAAAATTTAATTGCTGCGTTCCTACTCTATTCTTCTTCGACCTCGTCGTTCCCGTGGCAACGACAGCGTTTTATCCCATCTTCCCGAGCGAAAGTAGTTACACAAACAATCTTTCTGCCTGGCGATCCCGCGCATTTTTATGAACCCTGAAATCGATGGAACCACTTGATTTCATGCTTTATTTCCTCTGCTTTGTCAACGTGACCGCAGACCCTGCCTTCCCCCTTCAGGTCGCGACTTACGAAGGGTGTACAGATCACTGCCACGTCTCAAATAGAAGACCGGCCAGTTGGGTGGTTTGAAAGTGATACAACTTGGCGCCATCTCATTGGCCAGAAGCAGACTGGCTATCCCGCGATAGTTCTGCGCTTAAATCAAAAAAACAAAACATTATCAGACAGCGGGATGTCAATCCGAGAATTGCAATTTAGCCTTTTCCATATGTGGGGTATTGAAAGCTAGTAACACATATATATGTATATATTGATAAGTAGATCTCGCAACATTTGGCATGTCAATAAGTCGCCTAAGCGAAAACACTACGTTCATTGTAGGACTGTGCCTCGAATGTTTTGCCTCTATGGCGAATTTCTTGTACTCTGAACAATTCGAGATCTATCATTTATTGCATATTATACATTGCGGCACGAAACGAGGACTGCCTCGCAGCTGAATTCTATCTCTGTGATTTAAGCAGTCCGAACGATTTTTAAGGACACCTGTCTACTCTACAACGAGTGAGTCCATTGAAAACGAGTGCTCTCTCTGCGTCATTGTTGTTACCGCTTGTCGCATAGTTCGGTGCTCACTGTATCTAACCCTCCCTGGCATTGCATTGCCCGAAGCGAATTCTCGTTTAGTCGCTTGTATACAGCCTTTTAGCGTCGTATTTTCGCTGTTTGTTGTTGCAGTGGCACTCAATAAGCGTTCCATTGGCTCCAATCAGTGACGTCCGTTGGGCCCTCTCTTTCTGATGATCTCTATATGGATCTGTAGCTGGCATCAACACTAACATAGCGCGTACCCTCCGGGGTCATCTCCTTTCATGAAGGATCCCAACAACCGGGAGAGAACGACGTTCAGCGACGGGTGAACAAGCGAGAAAAAGAGGCTGATTTGAGAGGCCGATTCGGGAGGCTATGCAGCATCAAGAATCATCCGACCAATGATGCCAATAACGGAAATATAATAATGATTGTTGTTATTATTATAACTATTAGGATCACAGTTACTGTTGGAATCGGCATAATATAACATACAAATAAATGCGCAGTCTCGGATACTGGCACAATGCATCGGTCTCTGTCGATGTTTGCGCAATCGAGGCAGGAGATAAAAGAATCAAGGACGACACTATCATGTTCTATTAAAGTGGACCTATACTTTTTTACGGATGATAGCAATTAATCGTTCGTCGAACAAACTAACTGGGTTGCCTCTACGGCATAGTGTACTGCAACATGTACATCCGCACTTAACATTAGTGAACAATCGTAAAGAGAAACAATTACCTGTGTGTGTGTGTGTGTGTGTGTGTATTCGTTTACGCTAAATGTAGCTTCAATAGGTTATAAACGTTCTGAACAATTTCCAGCACTGTTTTTACTACAAAAAATTGGCCGTTTCTACGATACAATTTACTAGACGATCATACATCTATGTTTGTCAGTAGCTGCACAATGCATAGCATTTCCTATTCTATTTAGTACTTTTTATATAGGTAAGGATAGCAGGAACGCTTCGCCATCTCGCCAGTGAAAATTCCGCCTGGTCAGACAATAGAGCAGATGTTGGCTTATGAAGCCGAGAGGCGTGGGAAGAACAGGATTGCCGCGGCGTGTCCGTCATACCGACTACTTAGTTAAGGGTCCGCAGCGAAACAGCACATCACGCGTATGTACAGCTTGGTGATACAGCCTGTAACACTATCATGTATATTGTGGCCGGCTCTGTTCGTTAGAATATTGAGTGACATTGAGAAGATGCCTCACGCGCTTCTTCCATGTTATGTTGTATTGATTTAATGCTAATCTAATCTAGAAGACACTTTAGCATTATCACTGTCTAAGCTTTGCTGGAACCGTTAGTCACTCGACATACACTTTCGCCTCTGAACGTTGTCTAAATTAGAAAATCGTGTACACATATGCATATGTACATAGAATGTACAATATGCCGACAGGGAGCTGCCTACCTCACGGATATTCATAAACCATACTGCTGATCGTTGTAATTCATCGTACTATTTACTATTATTATGTAAACAATGTTGCACCTGTAAACAGAAACGTCTTTGGAGGCTTTGTGCTCGATCTGTAGAGTTTACGGGGAGAAGACATGTCTTTTTTTCGTGTAGCCAACTCCTTGATGGTTCGTCAAAGGTTTGGCATGAATTAGCCCAAGGTCGGCTCTCCACCAAAGAAGGATCCCCTATTCGGGGGTGCTTTCGCAGGCCCTCAGAATAGCTCACCAAGCAGGATGTTTATAAAGCTTATGCAGATACCCTATTTTCTGCGATCATCTACAGAGCAGAAGTTTGGCTTTCATCTGTAAGCAAGCTTTATTTCTTCTTTCCTTGATGGAACTATCTGTTTCTGACATCTACGGCATACATGGCAGGGACGGCTGAACAACGTAGGTCTAAGGCGTATTTTTCCAACGGATCCAAGACGTTACTCGTTAGTTTATATTAGAAACATTTTCAAGTAGAAACCTTGGCGAATGAAGGTTTCCATTTCATCAGATTCATAATTTTATTAAAAGTTCTGTGCGTGATCGGAATTGATTGCCGTAATATTAGCTTCTGTTCGGAACTTCATCACATTACCCGTAGTTCCTTTCGTTTAAAAAAAAGTACAGCTGAGGTAAAGGTCACCACAGCTGTCGTAACGTCAGTGTACAATGACATAGATACAACCTAGCAAAGAAGAACGACGAAATATATCTTAGAGCAGCTCTTGTCATGGTTTTGTGGTACGTAGATTACAGATAAACACGCCTTTACTACGCATGAATCGTCCAATTAACATATGTCGATGAATGAAATTCAAAGGGGCAATGGTATGATGATTCTGCATCTAGCTTGCTTAGATTTAAATTGATCTACCCAAGAGGGTAAAAAAATAGTCGCTAGATAAACGTCGAATGTTGATGGTACCTTGTCATGATTTGCATTGTACCAAAGTGAATTTGGCGTTGAAATATGCGATATGTACGAATATCGGTCAGAAAAAAAGCATGAATTTGGCTTATGAGGTTCGAATGAGAAACGCTACTCAATACATCTATGGGAGACGAGCACCTCACAGCAGGGGGTTGTTCGAATATCGCGAGATAGATACATGGAGAGAGAGAGAAAGTGGGATAGAGACTAAGCGCTGACTAAAGCTTATAATGGGCAATGTAGATGAACCCTTGCGTGCAGTAACAATGGCCAATAGAAAAACAGTTGGATTATGAAGCATAACGACACCAGCGACGATGACAGTAAAAGAAAATGCTCGTTCTATATACGATATCCTAATGAGGTAAGTTTATCTGACAGCAATCAGCTAAACCTCAATGTGTTACCAGTGGGTGCTCTTCAAGCTTCGACCAGTGGACTGGAATCACTTCTATCAGATTAAGCCGGAATAACTTCACCTCTCTACTCCCTGGTGAGCCATAATTTCATTATGGTTAGCTGCCTGTAACTGGCTTAGTGCTATTTACATCAGATGACAGAACTTCGAGCATCGTTCCGAAAGAGCAGCTTCAAGCCTACAAATAATCATCGACTATCCAAATCAGCTGTCAGTTACAGTTATCAAGTATTCAAATAGAACAGAATTAATTCTATTGGCAGTGCAAAGCTCACGTTGCTTATTAATCTGATCATTCTAGTTACTATTCAACTTCTTCTCAAGTTCCTCCTAAGACAATGTGTATTTTATTTGATAATCGAATTATAGTTGTCACTCTCAGAGTTTTAGATTTATTTATTACTCTATCTGCAAAATATGCTTGTTATTTATTATCCGCTTAGAATTTCGAGGTATTTTAGGCAACGGCGGGGTAGTTGCAGTATGACAACCGACAAAAATATTGCGTATACGGCGATTAGAAAAGCCCCCTACACGGCGGTTGTAAATGCGCATACGGGATTTCGACCTTGACCTCGTGAAAAATACAGTGGCCGTTTTTCCAACCGTACATAATTATGTTTTCCTCTTGTATAGTACTTATTGTAATACTACTCAATGCAATGGCTAAACTTGCTCATTGTCAAAGGGGAAGCCTGATTTCGATTCATAAACAAGAAAAAAATTATCCGTGTTACTACTGCTTTGAGCTCGAAGGTAATCATAATGTAGGACAGGGTACTTAGAAAATGATTGTCAGTCTGATACGAGTGGGGTGATTCAGGAGTCCTTGTTACTCGACGAGTTTATATTGTTTACTGATGCTTGCTTGGTCGCTCTCTATTTCGACTTTTACGTCCGGTACGAGCGTCAGGCATTCCACCAGACAGGCGTCTAGCTCCTAGCACGAAACGCAGTGTGCGTATGCCTCGGTTCGAACCTATATCACAACGTCTTCTTAATATTTGGGACCAAACACGTTACCCGCTAAGCTATTACGCTTGTCAGATCTAAAGTGGATGTCTTTCAAAAGGGCGGTGCTCGGTTTATACGGACATTTTGTCGCCGTCACGTCAGTATGCATCTTCTCGATATATCTGTGAAAAAAAAACCTTACTCTACGCGATTCAGCAAAGTAAATTTCTACCTAAATTTTCCGTGAGACTTCTCTGACACATGGCACACTCGCGACATCTATAAATATGCATCACATCATCGAATAAATAACTGGGAACCAATCTTGACTTCTTTGTCTTCAGGTGTTTAGCTAAGTTGTTCTTTTTTTCAAAATGTCAATGTACAGAGGTAAGGCAGCACACATGTACTGCCATAGGATCTGTCAGGCTGTCTCCCAGCCTATGTGGCGGCGCATGCCAATGTTGATAGCGAGGTCGTGGGCCGTGAAGGTGTGCCTAACGTGCTGGGGCTGTTATCGGCTGTGGGAAGCGGGTAGCTGGCACAGATTGAATTCCGTATGACTCACTCTGTCCGGTTTCACTTCGACTCGAATGTACAAGGCTGACAATCGTCAGTACATTCGCTTACCGCTCGCAGCCGTGTCAGGATATCCCGCCACCGATGTCGTGCTTCTACCGAGGTGCTTTGGCCTACTTGCACACGTGTGACACTTCTAGCTAGAGGCTGAACAGACTGTTCTCAGATTTCGCTCCTATCAGGCTGACGGCGCACCAGGACACCGGAACGACGTTAACGCCTTGCGCTTCGTGCTAAGCAAATGTAAAGATACTTACGCTGTCAGCTTCACTAGGGGAGAGGGAGGGAGCGAGAGCAGCTACGCTAAAGGACGAAGCGATCAGCGACCTCTATTAAAATAAGCCCCGTTCCCGTCGCGAGCCTACAATCTTCTTTCGAAAGACATGTACGACTAACTACATCCGACCCTCCTTACCCGTGCTCTCTCTGCTTCTTGCTGTCGCGCCCCCCGATTTTCCTAACGTCTGTGTCATCCGTATGTATATCTACTATTCAGGAACATCTACCTAGCGCTTCTAACACCACATCCTTCACTGTCGTTGCCTTATTATAATCGGATTCAGTTGCTGAACGCAGCAGCTAGAAAATAATATACTAAATGCTAGTCTGCACATATTCATGTGTACGCTACAGATTGCGGGCGTGCATTATCAACACAGTTTGCTAAAATTAAAGCGAATTAAGGGAGGGAAAGTACTTTTAAACGTGGTCGACGAAAATCACGAACTTGTCTTCACCGATAGTATACTAAGACGACTGGGGTATTGATACTGTAGATTTGGTCACAGGGGGACTTTTCTAAAAATTTCGCGGTCCTTTTATGCTCATCTGAATCGCAGCTTATATGACATCGAAAAAACATCTGATCGCAAACGAATCCTTGCGGGGATGTTGAAAACCCCTTTTTCTGTTTGATATCGAACTTTGGAGATGTGTTCTTTTAAAAGATCTCAAAACAAATTCTTGAAAAGGTTAGTGAAGCTAGTTTATGATAAAAATGAACCGGAAAGAAATGACAAGAAGCCTTTGAGCACTTCGAATGAACTAACATCTATCGAAGTGAACAGCGCCCACTCCGAGCGAAATCGAAATCACTCATGAATTCCATGAAGTTCATGTATCCAAATTATGCGTATGTAGCTATTCACTTCTGTTGTACGTAAGTCGTTTAATTCATATTGCATTTAGCCCCCAACATATAGCTTGTCACATACATACAGCTTGCCGACGATCAGCTTTTTCGTAGGGCAATAGGTGCGTTTTTAAGAATTCGTGGTCCTCATGAAAACCTGCGTGTTCGTAGGGCATGGTCGGACTACGACAGCTTGGGCAGTGCGCCCTTGTGGAGCGCTTCCAGAGAAGGTGCTGGCTATACTTGGGAAGCTCATAAAACTCACAAGGGCTGTTACTTATACATCGGATAGATGGCGCAGAACAAGAACAAAAACCTACGGTGACTTGATGAATATGACCTAAAATTGGTTACTATTATAATGTGTTTGGGTCGAAACGCTTCTGCTATTGATGCCACATGATGTTAAATTTTAGCAAACGGTAGTTGTCCGCTCTACGACGCTGACTGCCATTTTACATCCCAGTGAACCGGTAAAGCTAAAAAAAAATATCACTAAACTCAAAGGTGTCATACCTGGCGCAAACCACTACACAAACCCAAATGCATCTGTTACTTAAGGCCGACTTGAAAGACAAGCTAGATTTTGCAACAGTTGATCACAGAAAGGGGTAGACATTGATTAGGCCGATTCACAACACTATGATCCTACAGTCGTTTAAACCTAATTCAATTAGACCATATTCATAGATCCCTATATCTGACTCTCGTAACCCTCATACGGTTACTCCTATATCATATTAGTAAATAGCCCCACGATAACCGTGCACACAAATAATCAACAGTAGCTCACTATTGATAAAAGCATTGCCAGCAATGGGATGCCTCATTATGTTGTAATACACTTTGATCAAATACTTTTGTCAAAACTTGCCCCG
>NW_019214286.1:0-48008 GCF_002532875.2 Varroa jacobsoni
TTAAGAGCGAAGACGACGCTGAATGCTGCTGAACGATGAACGCCAAACGAACGAAGTCGTAAGGGTGATTCGAGTTCTCAACGGGTTCGTGTTGCCAACGTAGCTACGGTGTAGCCGGCGTCGACCCTGTTTAACAAGCGTCACAAGAACGCCAACGCATATCCATCAAAGAAAAGGCTGAAACGAAATATGACATTGAACATTGCTTAAACCCAACCGCAATAATAACAACGGCAGTGTCGACGGCGCGAATCGCCGGCGGCAGATGAACTTCATGAAGTGTGCATATCCGTAAATAGATCTATCACGACCGACGATATTGGATGGGGTGTGTAGTAGAAAAATGGTATGATTATAGGTCAAAGTAGTGGCCTGTTGCGTTCGATTGAATAATGAAGACATATCAAACTACCCATTTTCAAAAAACTGTTGCTGAAGTGGCTTGAAGGAAAGTTGATCCGATCCCTTAAAGTAGGCATGCAAATTACGATACTCTGCTCAGCTTCTAAGTAATCAGAATATTTAGTTAAATTAGTATGTATATATATATATATATATATATAAGAAGAAGTAGAGCTGTGTATTACTTATAGGCCTTAGCTTACCAGTGCTTATTTCGAAAAACTGCTACTGGCTGTTGTTTAATTTTCCAGTTCCATATTCCCTATAATGAATTATATAGGCTCGATACTGTGTGGTTGTAGGAAACGCCTAGGTCACGCATCTGGTACTTGTTTTATGTACCGCCCAGGGCTAGCCAATAATTTGGACTATAATCTGGAGCTATGAAGGGTTTATCTGTGTAACAGAATCATTGGAAGATACTGGACGAGCTTCTGAAGTTTGCAGTTGAAGCCTCTTGAGGAAGCCAATGATTTAATACTTTACTAAAACAACAATCGAATTATATACATCTGAGTATTTCATATAAATGAAAACTCGCTACATAATCGTTTATGAGCTGCATCTATATGAAAACGCATTTGGTCAAATGTTCATGTGGTGGGATAGAGTGAGTTATAACTGCTATTCTTTTTGATCACGGCTTTGCGTCCTAAGCTAAATGTCTCACAGGTAATTTAAACAAAATTATTCTAGAAATTAACTTTAAGATATTATATATTATCAACTACGAGTGCGAGTGATGAAACAAGACTTGTTGTAATTTTACTCAAATACGCTACACAAATAATCCACTGACCTAAATTTTGCACTGACAGCAGGTATAGGTCCTAAAGGTTTGAGATATTCGAAAAGACAGAAATAGCCGAAGATGTGTAAGAAGCCAAAAAATTTTTTAAAAAAAGGATCAATCGTTGTAGTTTTATAGATGATGGCTTAGTATCTCAAAAACATTTTGACAATTATTAATAAGAGTGAGAAAAATCATATATCTCTATATCAACCGAAAACGACGCATGGTTATTTTAAAAGCAGCCCGCCAAAATTTTTCTCAATACCTCAGCCAATGAGCGTTGGCAAAAAAAAATTAAAGCAAGATCTAGTTGTATTTATGTTTATAGAGAGGATTACAAAAATCCTTAGAATACTTGACTCTAACGTTTTACGAGACTAGAAAATAGACGCATGTTTTAATGGAGCCCACTAAAAGAACAGGAATTGGACTCTCGCTTGCTTCGCTGTGACTACACAAACAAGTCAACTGACCCTATCCAAGAAACGAAAAACACTGTGACAAAGACGCAAAAAGAAATACTTGTTATTATTTGTTTTGTCAAGAGCAATGCCGACTGAATGAGTAGCTTCCGATGGTTTTTGATCGTTGGCCTTCAGGACCCGAAACTGCTGGCAAACAAAGTCGATGCCCGTGAATCTGATAGACCTGCGTTTGCTTGTCTCTTTTTTTCTCTTGTTTTGCAACGCCACTGAACAAAAGGTGAGTCGACGAGAGGAGAGGACTGGCAGCGCGGGTGACGCTACAGGGATTTCTCTTTCGTTTTGTGTCTTTCGTTTCAAATGATCTGAACGACGCGAGCTCTGCAAGCAGATGCTGTAGGCAGCAATGCAAAACCACAAGGTTTATGGCACTCGATGCCCGATGCGAACGCAAACAAGCCGTGCGGAACGTAATGTTATGCTGTGGTACTAGAAAGCGCGCCGCTGCAAACGATTCACCGAGGATCTTCAGGACCTAGGGTGATATTTTTAGAGGCAAATGAAACAGAGTAACAAAACGTTAGGTTTCTTAGCTTCTAGACATACATTATAAGGACAACTCAGCACGTAGACTTATTTAGCGCACGCAGGCATAAGCCTGCGTTATTGGTACATCTAGACAAGAAGTTTTTCGTTTAGGCGTCTTGTGAGTTGGTTCTGCTTACCGACGCACCAGTCCACCATGCTATTGTTATGTAGAAATGAAGACTAACAAAAACAGCCACTCTTGTCTTCGGATAGCTTGTGCTTTTATTTCAGTCCTCGTAGTGATCTACATCCTCCGCCCTAGGCGGTAATAAGAAATTTGCCATTTCCTGTTTGTACATATAATTCTAGAGACGCGCACACATCATTTTGAACGTACCTGTTTTTAGTCTGATTCGGGCGCGTTAGGGGAGCGATGTTGATCTAATTAACTTGCACACAGTCACAGGCTTGAGGGATGTGCCGGCGTCAATAGCCATAGCAAATTTGCACCGGACGACTACCATGTTAGTAGGTATAATTTTACTCAAAAAGAGAAGTGGCTCGAACCTAACTTAAGTTTCCGTGCATCGGTTCAAATTTTATGCGTAACTGAAAAAGTTTGAATAAAATGGGCTGAGACCCATCGGGAAGGTCTAGTTTTTACTTTATCTAAAAGGGCGCATGGCAATTTCGAATATCTCAGAAAACTGTCTTAACTAAGTAAGTATCTCCATGAAAAAGCCGATTGATCTTCGAAACTCTAAAAGCCATTGTAATCATGCACAAATCGACAAGCAATCACACGTATAATAGTGGAAAACACTTTATAGGGGGGGGGGGGGGTCTATTTATCTAACAAAGCATGGAGTTTAATGTTTTTGTTCTTAAATGTATTTTTATCTCGCTATTAGAAATGGTGTCTGGCAATGTCGTAAAGAAAACTTTTTCTCTTGGACTAACATTCGTTTAAACATGCATCATTTTATACGCGTAGAAATGACTTCTACCTATACATTTTTCTTATCGACTGTGCCGCTCATCATCTCCAGCATCGGTAGCATATGATTGAATGTAATTACTATCGAACTTTAGCGTAGCAGTACTATAAGTTTAATTTCTGTAGAATGTGTCCATACGTTTTTGAAATCTTTCCAATGAGATCGTCACGATGAATTGCTGAGAGCTTTTGTTGTCGTCGTCATCATCTTGCTGAAGTGTGATGGACTCTTTTATTGGGTGAGAACATAGTCTACCATCCCTACCAACTGCGGTAAAGAAAGCACTTGTTATTGTTGTTTTTTTCACTTAATAACGTTGTAAAGCCAGTTTCTGCAAACATTACAATGTACATGCGACAGTTGGGGCTGTATGGATTTTTAGCGATGCATTCTAAATGTGCACCTTGTCATTGTTATAATACCATGCTTAAGTAAATAATAATATTAACTGGACTGACCTGGTGGCATTTCGTCATGGAAGCTACTTAGACCTGTAAGCTTTTTTTTTTTTTTTTTACTAGTCAATTTCGAGGTTTCAAACAAGCCAAGTAAATGCGATGGAAGCACTGAGTTTTTTGAATTTTTTTGATAATAATATAATGTGTGACGGCCTCATCATGTAGTAATGAATCACACAATTAGTTTATCTCCGCCAGATTTTTAGTTGACGAAACAAAATGGCCCAAAAATTTCAAAAAATAACCCATTATTTAAATAATTTTCGACAAATGCCCAGCTAGACTTTTCATCGTTTTCCCAGTAGCCGCACACAATCCGTGCTTTGCAGCCTAATTCAGTTACAAGTTCTGGCGCTATCAGAAGAACTGTAAACTACGCCACCCCTAACAGCTTTTTGTCGGTGTTGCCACTGTTGTGATTTGATATTATTTTGAAATTCAAAATATTTTGAAAAAACAAAAATTCCCTTGCAGGTAATACGTATAGTCTGCGGCTTCTACAATCGCAACGTACCGACACCGCCCCTCGTGGTAATCAACAATGGCCTTCACGTCACCGGAACTACCAACAGCAAAGACGACATCCAAACACGGGGCCATAACGGCATGTAACAGACTGCTCATTGCTGCGGCGTCGAACAAATCCGCGGACGAAATATAATACGGAAAAATTGTGAGAATTATGTTAATATATCTAATAATTCCAGCGTACTAATAATAGAGAAAAACGAACCGAATACGTAATGGGTGTTTGCGTTCACAACCCATGAACATGCCCACGGAATCTTGTTACTGCACTAAACAGGAATAGGTTGTCGGTAGCAAATGTGAGCCAAGGTGTTGCATTAACGGCTCTACATTTTGCCCGAAACGATAATTACAGAAATCAGTTCTTAAATGGAACAAAATAGGGGTGCAATCGTTGACATTGTATGGCCGCTATGCGCGATGGAACATTAGATATCATTTGACCTTTTCAACAATTTTTCAGATGCATAGGAGAAGTAATAGAAAATTTACCACATCTTCAAAGAGTTGTATATACTTCATTACCTATTTTTTCAATTGTTTCAATTATATGTTATATCTGCAGGCGTGTGAATGACAATGCAAACTTCCGGTAACAAAAATTAAAATCTGGCTATGCTTCCTTATGGCACTCTCAGCGTTGTAGCTATCTAGTATGCGTTTGTCTAAAGACACTTCAAGGAAATGTGACAGCTAGACAAATTTTCCTGTCTATGCAGGTAAATCAAAATATAGTTTACAGACAAAAAGAAAGGCTCGAGTAAACCGATCCTCCCTATTGTTGACATGGATATAATTCACAAAAAGCATTTTGGCTTTTTGGAAAGTGTATAATTTTTTAAATCCACCAAACAAAAGTTAAGAGTAATCTACTTTTGTAGTTAGCACTATTAACGTTTCATAACGTAATAATGTAAAGAACAAAACCTACATTTATATATACAGTATAAAAACGTACCAAATTACCTTCCACGACTTTTCTTCGTCGAATAGTATAAGGCATATAAAAATAGTCTGCACCATCGACGTATAGTACGATCATCCCGCAAACAGGTTTTGTTGAAGTCTCACAAATCAATTATCATTTAATTTTCAATATGATGTCCTTGTCTCACCAAACGTTACTAGTAGTTGAGCATAAGCACCAGGTATCGATTTGCTAACCGATCACGTGTGTATTCGTAGCCCCGGCATGGCTACACATTAATAGATAGCATTACCTGGGTGGTGCTCCGCTTCATCAATTTGCAAAACTGGGCAAAAATGACCCACCGGCCGTCGGGGTATCCGGACCTCAAAAGCCCTTTGCATCGTTTTGCTATACAAAGACATAGCACTCATAATAACAGTAAGGCAAGGCGGAAGCTCCAACAAGCTTGATAGTGATGGCCAGTAGCGACAATGAAAGACTGAAAAGCAGCGAGGTAATGGCCGCTCCTTAGCTGCCCCATGAAAGAGGTATGCAGACAGGATGAGTGAGGTCTACTCTAAGGTCAGCCGCTGTCCCGCGTCAACAATCCAACTATTTGCTTCTAGTAAAGTCAACGGCCCAAACTCAAGCAAAGACAGGGTCGAGTTGCAACTAGCACTAACGTAACTAACTTGTAGACGGACCAATCGGCAGCGAGAGGTAGAAGACGTTGGCGAAATTCGCCGGAGCTGGTCGAGTTGGTTTCAGGCGAGCACCGCGTCTTCACCCGCTTCTAAAGGAGACTGCAGAAGCCTAAAGGTAATGGTATCGATATGGTGGGTCCCAGACGCTGTGCGAACACGCATTAAGTATACAAGCATTAGCCATTGATATGCGTGTATGCATTGTATATATTTGCAAAAAAAAACTCAAGAGACAGGGAGCACTTGATGTTTTTGTTACAGTCGATCCTGTCGTGGTTATACTTTGTATTGGCCAACTGAACAAGCGGCGCTAATGAAGCTTCCATGACAACTACGTGCTCTTGGGCACATATTAAGTATGGTCATTGGTACCGGTAAAGGCTCACCGACAGAATGGTAGAAAGGCCTTCGCGCGCACACACTATATATACAAAAACAGAACAGTTGAAGAGGCCATATAGTCACGTTGTCCTTTCAGCTGAGTAGTCCATGTGACGTAGTTCCGTGCAATGAATGCTAGCGCTGTTGAAACAGCCTTACAATAGTAACAGTTCTAGCATGGTTACTGGGCATCTAATAGTATCTTCTTCCACCGTGCATCTTCTTTCCATTGTATCTATTCCACATCAGCGATGACGGCTCGCAATCCAGATACATTATGGTACTGCGAAGTCAGACTGTCGCCACGTAATTGAGCACTATGGGCCATAAACGGCACGCAGATGCATGTAGGTTAAACGGAATCAGTATTCCCCTATCTGAATCCCTACGTTGTTTTTGATTACTGGATGGTTAAGTAATCGAGCCTCCCTCCCGCTCCTGAAACAGGAGTCCAACGGCGATCGCGTGTTAGTAGAGTGTGGATTAAAATTGTGCCATTAGCGTACACAAAAAAACGATTTAAAGACATGGAAAGCGTTTTGTACACACAGACGCATAGACAGGTCAACAGTCAACCATCGTAATAAATATATAAGATAAAAAGAAACAATAAGATCTTCCGTATGTGTCACTTCGGTTAAATAGGTTTTGTGCAGGGAGGACCATGTTGCGAATGTTGAGAGAGCCAGACAATTCTTTTTTGTACCGTTTTAGTGCCAGCAACGGCAATTCATACGTAGCAAACCGTCAACGACAAGACGGCTTTACCTTAATCATCTATATTATATATGTTGACATTTCCGTGTCCTTTCAGCTGGCAGAAATTAGATTGGTAACCAGTAGTCTCTTTTAGCCACGTCATACACATATTGTTTTACGTCAGTACTGGGAAAAAATGACGTAAGGGTCTACGTAATGCATTCGAACCAACACTCGTATGTTTAGTCTCCTACAAAAAAAAATGTTGAATTTTATACTGACATTGGTTACGCTATATGTACTATACTACAGTGCGCAGGACAACACATATTAGTGACATGTCGTGGTCTAGGCTTGAATTCAGGCAAAGACACAGTTCGTGTTGCGCTGGGAGTTAGCCGCCCAAAATAAGATCTAACGGTTTAAGGACTGGACTTAGAAAACGAAAGCATTTTTTTACGATATAAATATTAAAATCGGGAAAGATAAACAATATTTTCATTTTTTTTTTTATATAGTACGTATGAACAGATATCCGATGTGAAACTAGGTGATCGAGGAAAAATTTATTATGTACAAAAACAACGCATCTAACATTCATAAACAAAAAAGGTAAGGATCCTTGGCACACTACGTTCAATAAACCAGCATCGAGATATTGCCTCACTTATGCATCGCATCTACGTAAATGCATCCTATGAGGTCAAATAATTAACCCCTTTAGTCACAGAAAAGTTTCTCGTCGCTCCACGTTACCGTTTTATCGTCAATTCGCTTACAAAATAGTACAGTTTTTGCCATTAAAAAACAAACATTTGATGTTGTTAAAGAGAATCCCTACAAGCTTCGAAAGCTTTTCCTTGGCGAAAAGTTTGCTCACTTTTAGCTATCGGTACTCTTGTGGTTGTTCAATTACCGGTAGGTTTCGAGCATACGACCCTGTCCTGTGAGCTGTAGTGGCCGACTACGCAGCCTCAGGTCGTTAGTGGGCCGTTTCTCGTGCGTTTGATTATTTCTATCGAAGATTCGTCATAAACGAAGGTCCTTCACTTTTCCTTTTTTCGTCTTCGTATCGTGTCGGGATCATACTTTTCGCCCACAAATTTGTCAAAATTAACGACTTCGCGGAGGTCGCGCAAACGCTGAAGTGAACGGATAACATCGTAGCGTCTGATTTGCTGAATTCTACTGCTTACGAAAAAAAAAAAAGATATCTTGTTAGCTTTATCTGGTCGAGATGACGAAACAGGATGTTTCGAGTTGTAGGAAAAATACATAAGGGAGAAATTTTTTTTTTATAAACAGCTGGCTCAACTGTGATGGCGCCATGTCTGTCAAAGAGGCTTAATCACTCATAGAATTTTTCATCTTATTACTGTTACAGCTGCCATTACCGTGCGTAACCGCTTATCATACATATGCCGATAATGTTCTTCTCGTGTTAAGTTAGTTATTTAAGGGTGAACTTTTCCATCAGTTACAACTATTTTCATGCTATAATACGTTACATGCTAATCTAACAACAAAATAACGAGTAATACGTAATTATGCTAGAGCTAAATATTAGACGTGTTAGATTGGACATTTAAGTTGCCAAATGCCCGCTTATATTTTAATTTTTATAGCATTTAATCATAGTGCAATAATATTTGGATAATTAATATAATGATCGGCTGTTCTAGAAAGCGCAGACGGTACGCAACAGATCTACTGCAACGGGTGAAGTTCATCGTCCATCCAATTATACAGAAACAATGTCTTCTTTCATAATTGAAGAGCTAACACTTATTAACCTACCTATTGTTCAAAATGTTGCTTCACATAAAATATTGTAAATCCAAAATTTGGTGTTTTTTTTTTTTGTTATGACACTGTCCAAGTTTGCTTTTTATCCATCACGTCACCTAATAGAGTTAATGCTGTCTCGCGTCCACGTCAAATGACACTCAGAATTGATTAGTACATCGATACGCCGCTTCGAACGATCAAATCAAATGCAATTACTCCAGAAATTAGGTGTATCTTGATTTCAATATCAGGGAATGGTTTTCAAGGAAGCGGTTTCAACACGACGTCATGCTTTCGCACGCCCGCGACTGGTTTTTTCTTCCCGAAGAGAGCCTCTTGTCGCTCATGTTGCTAATCTTGCCCCCCGAAACTACTTCTAGCGAATAAAAGTTGTGTGACTACTTAATTCTGTTTTGTTGTGTCTATTAGCTAGCTATCTAGCTAGCTAGCTAGCTAGCTGCTCATCGGACTTGTCTAACCTTCGACCCTGAATGCGGCACTATCGAACTTTTTTAGGGTGTTTTGGAATAACTTTTCCAACTCGGAGATAACAAGTTTGATCCCTTTACACAACAAATTAAGAACGCGTGGGGTTGAAGACCTAAAATTGCCGGATGCTCCAACAAGAAAAACCTAGAACCACAATTTTGCGTCAAAACAGAGCGTTAAACCTTTGCTCACGTAGCACTTTCAAGGAAATCGATCTATACAATCTGAATTTGATAATGAAATCTACAAAACCCGCAACAGTCGGCCAATGTAAAGTTAATCATCACTTTTTTGGCCTGTTGACGGCCAGTCATTCATGATTAGCAGATAGGTTAAACAAGTATTTGACAGACACTGGCCATCCAATGGCCATATCTCAAAAAAGTTTGACAGCAAAATGACTAAACCTATTTTGATAACAAAGACCCGTGACGGATAACAAGTGCAGTCTGAGCTGGCGGAAAAATTCTGTCTGTGACTGGATAGTAATTTTATCAGAGCTTTTAACATTGTAAAATAAAACGTTGCAATGTGGAAATAGACCTGCCGCGAAAAGGTTTGCAACATTGATAATCCTTTACTGGCTTTTTACCATTCAGAATACTATATATGAGCCAAATTTGTCTGTTTAAAAGAAACTTTAGCAGTAGAAGAAGTTTAGAAAAAGTCATATTAATCAAGGAAGCAGCTGATGGACGAAAAATTCGTTCGACATGAATGAACCTTATTTATAATAAATACAGTTTTAATAGCTACACACATAATCGCCGGCAACAGTATATGTGTATTGTTATAGCAGATATAGTTTTCAATTTTTTCTCTAGTTTTTGTGGCTTTGATTCCACTCCGAGGGTCATCCTGTAGCCACATCAGTCCACAGTCCATCAGAACCACAAGAATCTTAACACAGACTCAGCGAGAAATATCAAATATACAGGTCTGTATGTATTTCGTTACCATGATACGACAGCAAGATACGTTAGTGCATGTCCTGTTTTCCAAGCTGAACTTTTTACTATAACAATTGCTCCAGCTAGAAGTTAGCGCCTTGGACACCCATTGTTAGGTGGTAATCATCAGGGAAAAGCTACATTTATTACTGATACTATACCTGCTGTTCCGTCGTTGCCGTTGCAATAAACCTAACAGCATACAGCCTCGTGGAGGGGGAATTCGAAATGAAATATATATGCTATATAGAGTTACGAACGGTTAACCGTCTGCTGACCTGTTTTTATGTAAATCGAAAATGATATCTACTAACTAGCTTTTCAAGCTCGCAGTTGGCGTGTAAAGTACACACATAGAAACTACAATCAAGAAACATGTTTGCCAGAAAGTAAGTCGCTATATTTCAACAATAGCCCAGTGACGAATCGAGCTATTGGGAGCTTACATACGTTTGGGAACCATGCTAAACAAAAGTCTAATTACGTAGGTAGTAGATTAACCAGTCCCGGTATAGCAGAAGTATAAGGAAACGACGAACATTTGGTTATCAGTTATAACAAAAAAATTAAATTCACTTTTTTCCTGCGAAACGTCGGGGATATCGCAGTGTCGAAAAGTGTTCAGAAAAACTCGTAGGATACATCTTCAAAAAAATACTTATCGTTTATATTCCTACAACTTATGATGCCATTAGCTTCTGGGTTTGTGTGCCTCTCCTCATTACAAATTTGTACATGCATTAGATCATGCGAGTGGGTTGGAGATGCTGTGACGGGCAGCATTGCTGGAACTACACAAAGCACGTGCTAAGTGAAGCATCGTTAAGACTGCATTTGCCCTGCAAGTCCCTAATAATAAATACCGGTGTTTACGCACTGCACGACGCAATTGTATTAACGTATCTATAAGATTTTTAGCGGATAGCGCTGATGTACTTGTTAGTTATTTTTCCGACGTTTCGTCCTTCAGCCATCAAACATCAAAAAGAGATGCTTATATGGGTAACGTTTTCTGTACGCAATCTCAACACAATCCAGCATTCGCCGAACGGACAGTACCTTCAAACGTGAGCTTCTCAGAAGCACGAAAAGGATATTAATTTTGATAACAAGTTTGCTTGTTTCTTGTTAAACATATGTGGCATTTAGTTATTACCTCCCATATGTATGTTATTACTTTTCTGCCGGAGAAGTATCGGTCAAACCGTCTATCCCTGCTAATCGAAAAAGCCGATATCTAATTGCCCCTTTTTATTTTGGCCCAACTTTTAACAAAGGTCAACAAATTGAATACAGCAAATGTTAGCTAATGACACTCACAGAACGACACGTACTGTTTCATAGAGTACGTCCTGTTACGTTCTCCGCCCCGGTACCTTCTACCGACTAAATATAGTCGGAAAACGAGTTTGGCACCCATTTAGTCCCGATCGTCTTCTTCGTACCACT
This sequence comes from Varroa jacobsoni, assembly GCF_002532875.2. Classification (NCBI taxonomy): domain Eukaryota; kingdom Metazoa; phylum Arthropoda; class Arachnida; order Mesostigmata; family Varroidae; genus Varroa; species Varroa jacobsoni. Next base: position 11,500 of record NW_019214286.1, read on the forward strand.
GTAGCTTTGCTCGTCCTTTGGCCTTTCACAGTATCAGCTCCTGTCCGGGTTGTAAAGCCCCTATGGCCCCGTGCCTCTAGGTATAACATCGCTCGTCTGCCATCCGATGCCCCTACTAGTACGCCGACGTCGTATCTCGCTGTTGTCGTCACGATTACAGTGAAACGTTGTAGCCAAATTGTAGCGATTTGTGCCTGGGCGGCCAAAAAAAAGGGTAGAAGGCAACATGATTATGCAACAGCTAAATAACGTCAGTAGTGATAGGAACAGCGGCAAGGACACAAAGTACTGACCGTGATCCTCGTGTTCGGTACGTACGTCGAACGATAAAAGTAACTAGTGGTGGCTAGATCGCCATACGGATGGCTGGTCCAATAGCTCTCGAAGTGGGTGATTGACTAACGATGTCTCATTCGCGAGTCGAATGTTTACGGTGTGCCCGAAGGCCTATAGCTCTTCTCGTTGGCTATGCTCTGACTCGAAACGATTTTGATCGATCGGACGCCGAGTTGTTGTTATCATTATTAGGTGGTTGCACGATTGCGACAAGCTGTTTTGGCAGCAAGGGCAGCAAACATGGCCAGCTCATCGGATACCAGCTGGAAAAAGTAAATCGGAGATTGAAAACGTGGGGAAATAAAATTAAGCAAATTTTGTGAGCTTCATAAACGTGGCTGGCAAGTTGTCTGTTCATCTGTGGCAAATGGATAGCACACGCGTTCATGTCGACAAAGGCGATGAGCGAAGGGTTTGGCGAAAAAACTCATACTGAATTAAAAATAATCCATAACCAATGATTTCAACGTCTAGTGTGAATAACATGGGGATTGATTCTTCCACTGAATCTATCTATCTATCTATCTATCTATAGAAATTGTTCTAGTAATCAATTAAAAATGAGACAATGTTCAGGACTTGCGTAGTGTTGAACTTAGAATAACAGCGCCGTTCGTTTTGCCTTGAAGCGAAGATCAATTCTCAGTTGTCTAGGTTAGGTTCGGGTGGGAAACTAGGTTCCGACTAATATCTGAAGTTGTTTTTATACCGCGCCGGACAGCTAAACTGGCACAATTGCAAGTTAATACAACATGCAGGTTACTATAGTTGAAGGACACTTCGTTATTAGTTTTATATTATAATTCCAAAGATGTTCATAGCATATAACGAGTGACTGAATCCTGATTCGGAAAACATTGACGCATGCAGATTAGGTCAATCGTTATTAGGACTTCTCGCTTTGCTTTAGAGGGTCATCATAAGCAGTATTTTTGTTAATAGGAATAAACAAATAAAGTTATAGGTGAAGGTAGACTAATATGAATATGAAAGATCATAGTCCAATGGTCCTATAAGGAATGGCTCAGCTATTGGAAGCGCGTTGACGGAGTCACTTAAAGAACTGATTTTCGGATACCGTCGACCGTTAGGTGATCGAAAAGTTCGATAAAATGATCAGATAACGAAGCAAAATCAGATCAGATCAGATCTCGTACAACTTCTGTGTTTCAGATTCCGACCTGATTTTTGGATCGATGGATATTTTTTTTGCGATTACGCTATATAACATGAGTCATTAAAGAAAAAAAAATTCGCACATCTATTTTGCGTCAAAAAATAATTGTGACTTCCAAAAAATGTTTTACGTTTCTTTGTTTTTGCTTTCAGCTAATCAAACAAGTGATGGATACACAGATAAAAATCCGCTACGGTTGATCGCTATTGTTTAAAGTACATCATTTAGTTTTACAGGGTTTCGATTTATGGTATAATTCAAAAGCTTAATTATTGACCGGATTTCAAAAAAAACGCTTAATGCGCATCATTGTATGACTATATCAGAAAATTGACAAGGCGATCTCAGAAAGGGTCTCTGTTGCTGTTTCAGTCATACAAAGAACATCCCTCACCTACGTACGACGTGCTATGGACAGAAATGGAGCCACTTGAAAACTTTTCATTTATGGGTAGAGTGTAGTGGGCAAATATGCCAGAATAACGCAATGCCTCTCTGTACAGATAGGATCCATTCCTTCATATAACACAAAATCGTATGCAGATGATTATTCTGTGCCGCTTTGCCCGTGGACCGATTCCGGGGTTGTGTCGTCAGTTCCAACTGAACCTTTCAATTCTCTTCTACGTGATGCACAGAAATTACCGCTAGCGCGAGCTATTTCTTCGTGCAGTTTTATGCAGCTGTTACCGTCACCGTTTAAATACACTGGTTAATTCCCCTGCTTCCATTAACTCCATTCCTGTATTATTGTTCCTTTGAAGGTTTCGTGGCAATCGTCAATAATTGGTCAAATTTGTTGTTAGTTATCACCATGTCCAATGGACGCGGAAGAATGGACGGCGCCATGCGATAGACTGTCGGTGGTCCTCGAGCCCCTAGCGTCTTTGTCACAATACTCGAGACAGTAAACGATGACGTTGTAGATGTCATTGTTGCTATTTTAATTGCTCCCCATGCCGTTTCGCCTTTGGGGAGACAGGTCGTAACAGATTTAGCGTTTACCGTCGGCTTTGGCTGATTTCGTCAGCTGTAATTTGGCGCGCGGCAGGTCGCGCTACTTTGATATCGGCTGAGGCATCGATGGTGACGATGGTGCAGTAGCGGCCCAGCGACCCTATCATTTATTTTACTCTAACTCCCAATGAACGGATAGAGAGAAACATAGGCGAGGACGAGAGTTCTTAAACTTCATGAACTCATTCAATTTTTCTGTTGCTACCGTTACTGAACCAGGTGAGTTTGTTGCTTTGATGCTAGGCGATGACTTTTGGCGAGAATTTGGCCTACGCGCCTTGAATTTGTGTAGCTTTTTAACAGCGCTTACTTGACACGGTAGCTTGCTTATTGCTCTCAGTTGCACAGTCAGGTTAACGCAAGAAACGAAGTATAGAAACGCACAGAATAAATGTTGCGTGGGTGGCTTCTTTTGTAGCGGATTTGCTGATTGATTTGAATATATTTTGGCCGTTGCGAGAGGCTCGCTGATTTTGGCCTTATCTGAAAATGGCCATTTATAGATTAACGTCAATAAACATCAGTCGTCGAAACTTACACGTCTGTTTTTAAAAAACGTATACTTACCGGTAAAGCGGTACTTTCAATTCGAAAAGCGCGTTCTTAGTCTAATCTCAATCTGATAAGTATGAATCGTTAAGCTCGACTAACGAAATGAATTTAAATTCCTATGAAAAGGTAAAAATGGAGATACCGACTGTTTGTAAAAGTTGTTAAGTCTTACAAGGTTGGAGAACGTATTGGTAACGGAAGGCAGGAAAAACAAACCTAAATCTATAGAGGTCTATAGAAGATTTTCATCATTTCATTATAAAAATCACACAACATTAAATTTCCAACGGCAGGGTTTTTGGGGATAAACGGTAACCATGGCTCCAAAATACAACAAAGATCCAAGAACATTAGATGTAAGGATCAGCTCGATCAGTAAGTCAAGCGGGTGAAAACTGATTTCGGATTTCTTCAGAGGTCGTCATTTAGAAGCCCAATCCTGAAGCAAATAATAATACACAAGAAACTATCTCTTGTGGCATAAACCAGGTAAAATTAAACTTTCATTTATACGGGGTGCTTGTGAGACGTACAGTTAAAACAGGGGGTCCGCACATTTGATTACTTACGTACAAAAGATTTGCGATAAATCATATTCATGTAAACGATGAAATTCGTCCTGATAAATATTCATACCCATATGCCTACCAGAACGCAACCAAAATCTATTGTCCTTCAGGATGTCCTGACACATTAGCTTATACTACTCGTCGCCATTGAGACGATTGCATGATAAATGCACTTTTTTGTGCCTGCATTGCGATATGTCTGTATTGGATGGCACCATTTTATAGACGAATTTAGTTGGCCCTCTGGCAAAGAAAATAACGAGGAAATTATGTAATTGTTAGAACAAAAATCTAGATTTCCTGATATAGTCAAATTGGTTTGCGAAAAAACAATTTAATACTAGTAACTTTGTGTATCGCCATGTTGAACACAAGTGTTGACAGGTTTTTTAGACCTGCGGTTTTTTTTTTAAATATCATCACAACATAAATCAAAACAATCTAATAATATGTGCTATACCAGAAAAAACATACTTCTATTCGACTTTGAAATTATAAAAAATTAAGTTGACGCTAAATTGTTGATAGCCTGTCTTTTTTTAGTATCATAAATAAGACCTGTCGTAACAGAACCATCAAGACTATTTAAATTGCATTTTAATTCATCTAATTCAGTAAAAGTTTACCTACTTGTGCTACTTAAGCTGAACGAACCTCTTCTCTCATACATTGTCGGCTGCAGGCAAATTCTCATAGAGTGTTCAACATTGTCGAATAATTGAAGAAACAGCCCTCAAATAAGCTGTTGTGATTCGTTGTTGCCGACAAAACTGTCAGATACAGCCTAACAGGGCCTAGAAATAAGTGTTTTATTTGTCAAGTAGTTTTTTCCTTTTACTTTCGCGTAGTTATGTTTTTTTCCGTCTATCGCAACACATAGCTATCACAATGGAGTCACAGTGAAGTGCTGCGTCATCAATGCCAATTATCCACCGTACGTCTGGTGATTCTTGTTACGTGGGATTTTCTCGTTCGCCTAACGAGGGCGAACGTATTATAACGATGAGAGGCATCCAGCCAAACTCATTTCTTCTTGAAAGACAATAGAAGTTTGTAGTTCCACTTCAGCTGCTTCGGTGAACATTATCATTTCGGATCATGTTCAGCACAACACCGAACGTCACTAATAGATTGATGACTCAGCTAGCTTAGCCCGGAGTATCTGTTCCTAGCCGTACGTCTGATAGCTGTGCATCTCCCCTAGTCATTTATCCATCTGTCTTCGATCCATGCACGTTATTATGTAGACTAATGTGTATTTAGACATCGTAACGATCAGACACAGCGGATTCTGGCTTGCATGATAAGAACTGTTATATTAACCATTAGCGTTCCTCCATCAAGAGATGTGCATTGCTGGCGCGCTATTGAAGGCTGGATGGTCACGATCAGGGCCGATGTACCCCTGACCAGTGTCCGAACTGATACGAACCCGGGTTCTGGGAGCCCTGGAACGCCTCGCTGCGGGGGAAAACTCTCGGATCTGTTACTAATGCGGGTGTCGTGTGAAATCTGCTCGACGCATTGCACTCGGAGCCTACCCCAGGATTCAAGCGACGGATGTCAAAAGCTGTATATACATTGTACGCGTGTGGGACGATCGTCTAACGCAGAATGTCTAACAATGGGCATTCCTCGCAGATACGAGCGAGTGGCCCCGTTTTCGGCTTTGCGCACCGATTTCGTCCGGCTAAGCCAGAATGATATTACCAATAAACGGCAAAGGATAATTAGTAATGTGGCTGGCATTGATAGAGATGATGCTAAAAGAAACACTCAGACGTCAACAAGCGCAAATGAGCCAACTAACACACTCGCTCATTTAATCGAATTGTTCGTATTGTATCGTTATAATAAAATCGTCCTTAAATACATGGCTCCTAGCGGTTTACGTCGGGTTCCAGTGTGGCCAACTTGACACTTTGCAACGCTGAGTGGAGCGACAATAGGCCGATAAAAAGCCCTTATCTTCCCTTTTTTCGATGTTTATTAGCGGTTTTGTTACTCAACCAGGGTAGAAGTCAGGTACGCAAATGACAATTATAGGGTAAGCGATAGAACGTCAAGCAGTCGCTTCATATATGCGAACAGCAGGTGATAGAGAAGCTGTCAATTAAGATAGATAGGCATAAACAAGAACGTGACGGCCTGTATGACGGTGGCGCCAGGGGAATGAATAGTTTCGGCCGAACCAGACAAGAGTGGAGTAAGGGTATAGAACGCAATTAGATTCTGTAGGTGACCTATTTGCTCGCTAATCTTAAGGACACGTTGTCGTCTGGTTTCAAACCCGGACATGGACACACTTCGTCCTGCGTCGGAAGCCCATTGTCTAATGGAATGCCTAATCGCGATACCGGAGGTTAGCGCGAGGGATTCTGATACGGTTAACTTTTAATGAAAAGTTTTCAATTAAGACGAAAGTGAGTTGATTATAGTTTGTGTCAGAATTCAATATGAGCTTGTAAATCGCTATAGCTAGCGGCCAACAGAATGTTGACAAAGGTGCGGTACTGCGTTTGGTGTATTTTCTTCTATGACTATATATAAACGGTAGATGTTGACAGAGTGAAGTTACTATACGATTAGGTATATGTTTTCAGCTGTAGCTATGTAATCAAGTACCGCTGCGCAACAAACTTCTTATTCTTAACATGAAAACGTTCTGCAGTTTGCTTGAGCCCGATAGGTGCAATAATTACCACAGCATGGCGGCATATTACATTGAAATTACTGCATTAGTCGAAATAAAAACCACGACTACGACATAACAAAACAGCAGAAACTACAATGACATTAGTACGCATTTACAAAATGACGGCCATGTACATTAAATGTCTTTTTGCTACCGTCACATATACAGTGTCTAAAATGAGAGTATCGCTACCGTGTCAGCACAGTACGTCGCTATCCATTGATGACGGCGCAGTCGTAAGCGTCGCGTCACTCGTCGGCGTTTGCCGCGTCATCCCCCAACATTTAAACCTCACTAACCGATACAACACATCGAATGACCCACGCACATTCACATGGATACTTGTGCATACGCAAGCGTCAACGAACGCATAAATCCAATGGGGTGCAGCGTTCCACCGCGAACGTTTGAAAATACCAACGGAGACTCATTATAGGAATACAGCCCGTAGCTGTATAACACGTCGGTGAGTGTTGCCGCGTCGTTAACGTACACATTCTACAATTGAGGTCGTCTAGTAGAGCTGGGGTTAGAAGGGGAAGTAATCATCTCCGTTTTACAGAGCAGAAAACTGCAACAGAAGTAATAAAAGCCATGTTATAATAAACATTTCCGTTTTATCCGCCATCGTACTCGGTCGGATGGTTACCTTAGTTGTCATGATAACGCCAAGCTATATTAAACATGTTTACCATATCAACAACGGTAACGATGACAAGGAGCCCGTATCAACTAGCAGCGCAACCTGCACCAGCTCCCGTTGAAAATTGACGCTCAGACGTCGTTGAGCACCGTTTGACCCCTTGTGAGCAACCCCGCAGAAGCGCCAGTAAGAACTGTCTGTCGGTAACCCGCAATCTTTAACGCTTCCATCTATTGTGAAGTCTTTGTGAAGTCGCTAATGCTATGCAGGACCCGATGCCGATACTTCTGGTAGCGCAACACTTCGCAGCTGCATTCGATTACCCTTGCAACTTGTTTTTGCAACCGCTGCCCTGTTCCAGCTCGGGACTCGTCTATGAACTGTAGAGGAATTTTCGTGCGACATCTTTATCGAAGCTGTTTCTACAGGGAAGCGGGCGTTGGCTCTCCCTCCCTAATATATATATATATATATCCGTAAATTTTCTTCTTTTTTTTCGAACATAGTGCCTTGCATCGGCGGATAGGTACCCTGAGTCTCCCCAACAACACTTGCCTGCTCGGCAAACGGCGATTCCTAATTGTAGCAATGCAAACAGAAAAATCTTTGCGCATCGCTTCGTATTTGGATCTGCGGTAGCGAGTCGCCATAAATGAACGGCCCTAAAGGCGACTGGTTAAAGCCAAATGGAAGAACATTTCTGAGATCTACACCTGCTGGCTACATGAAACGTCATCCATGTAATAGATATGGAAGCTTCTGCATCGCAGGCAGCATGTTAAGACTTTCAGAGACTTGTGGGTTCGCAAGCACTACTTCACTTAATTAGTGGACGGATTAATTCGTTCCAGGGCCTGTTACAAGCTATTACGCTATAAACAAAGTCCTGGATGATATCTTTACTGGTCTGGTTTTTCAATTCGATCGGCGGAATCTATCTCCATTCAGACTGTTATATTAACCATAACGGTGATAGGAGGACGTTTAGTGTATATTGGTCAATGTTGCGCCGTAATCCATCGTTCAGTACCTAGTCTATACAGATTTTTTTTACCCTATCCTATTGAAGATATCATTGTATGTAATTCGGTTTTCAAAATCTGTTAGCATTAATGATCTTTCATCACACAAATAAGCATTCATAAACACAATAAGCGTACGTTGAATAACACCTGACATCTAGTTCTTCGCGCGTATCCGCCAACGAGATCTCAAGAGCGCTGAACTCAGGTACTCGAAAGCTGGCAGGGACTTCTGCCTCCCCTCTAGTAACCTACTACAGAAAGGTCTATTTGATCTCTGGCAGTCGCGAATAAAGTATTTTACGAGAAGTTGCTTCTCAATTTTTCAAATCTTCCGATTTATCCGTCGGTGATGGGGTTGGCTTTCGGTGCGGTCGGTCATCGTGTGACATGTAAACAACAGAACAAACCAAGACCAAAGAATATACCGTGCCGGCGGGTTTGTGAAAACACCCAAATCAATATTTCGAAAATTAGACAAACACAGCATCGCCTTGCCGTCAGCAGCTATTCCGAGAAAATGATAAACATTTGCACTTGATTCAACGAGACGAAAGAGGCCGATCGCCCCACCGCAGCAGCAGCAGCTGATAACAAACATAGAAATGTTATAGCGGTCAAGACGGGAAATTTAAACTAGCTCAACTTTCCAGTTCCGTAATTTTGCAGTGCCGTTCGTATTAGTCTACTCGATCTGAAATAATGTTTATGGCAGATCAGCGAAAACAAAAACAAACCACTTGAATCGTGTACGGTTATTTACTAGATATTTGCTCATAATTCGTAGCGAAGTGTTTTTTTCTGAGGCACTCAATAGAAGGACAATAAAGACACGCACAAAAACTTGTCGTTGTTTGACTTTTCAAAAAATTTACGCGTTATTTATTTTCTTCTTCTATCCGATCACCATTAGCAATCAATTGTCTTTGTATGCTTTCCATAACGTGTCCGTATGTAAGTAACCGCGACTTTAGCATTAGCACACTCGAGCAACTTTAAAAAAATAAATATATTACACCATGATTTTTCATCAATACCATTCAACGATCAATATATTTTTTCCCTATATTTCACAACGGATGTCCCATTTCGATTTAAGCCATCCTCTGTGGAACTCGCGTCTGCCGAAAACTATGTTTGGCCAATGTTTCAGTCGATCATATTTGACGGTGGCTATGACCTCTCGCTTCAGAGTTGTTGTTACTATTACATCGTATTTATATGACGTTTACACACTTTTATGTACAAAAGCGTATTGATACTCCTCTAACCACGTTCCACTTTGACGCATGAACTTGTTTTCTTCTTGCAGGGTCTTTACTTCACTCAGGATTCAGGAAGATACATTCTATTCGTACCAACTAGTTTATCTAAGTCTTTATATATATATAATGTATGTACAAGATAAGTTTACGCTCAGCGTATGGGTCTAGATATCTAGGTAAAAAGTTCTGTCGACGGATTCGGTCCAGTTCCTTGTCATCTTTACTAATGAGTTTACGCTCGCCAAAACTGCACGCAGCTAATTTAGCATAATATGTAGTCATAAACCTGCATATGTTGTGCCTTTATGTACTGTCGTTATCGATATTGCAACGAGAACTTCTTAAACATGTTTGCTCTAAACATTGAATTAGCTCGACCACTATACCCAGTTACCACTATCGGCATCCCTAGTGAGGTGGTCACTGTACGGTGGTCGCCTGCTTAAGTTATATTGTTGGTTGTCATTGACCCACGTGTTCTCACCAGACACCCATGGCACTACGTCTACGAGCGTCTCACCACCATTAAACACCTCAGCCCTCCGGTCATGCTTCCTTGTCCGCCTTTCTAGTTTTATCCTATTCTGGCTGTATATGTATGTGCGTATTTGCTTGTGTGAGGTTATCCCATATATCATAGCCACATAGACGTATTCTGTTCCCAGGATCTGCGTCGTGCGTTGTGACTGTGATGAAGTTGAGCGGTGGGCCTGCTTACCCGTGTACAAACCAGCGATGAGGTGAGTCACTCGTGCCGACGAAGCAAGTTTGCAACAGCGCTAAAAGGAAATCTTTCCCAAGCTCTTGTTCTGCCCGTGCTGGCCGGCTGACTATGTCCATCACATTACGGAGCGGCGTCTCTATCGCGAATCTTTGTAATTCTGTTTACTAGTCGTAGAAGGTGGTTTTCGATCTTTTTTCTGTGTTGGATTCAATACTTTTACGTATTTACTCTGTTCCATGAAGCCAATACCCCGCCTTTACCTTCGGGTGAACATATAGCGAGATGCCCTCATAGTGCTCTGCGATGATGTCACTGGGATCGCAGATCCTCTTTCTTCTGTTCCTGCTTCTTGTTTTTGTCGCTCGCTCTATCTGATGTGCCAAACGTGAAAAAGTTCACGACTACCGTCCTATATAAGACAACGCAGTGAGCGGTAGGGCGCCGAACGCATCGCACGGATGACGACCAGCTACGGTCAGCTTACCTACGCACACAACCGAAAAGTAACTAGATTCTTTAGTTCTTTTTCCTGTTTTCAGATTCAGCCTATGTAGTACTCTTGACCGTGGGCCTCATCCGACCATAGTTTTGACGCTTCGTCGACTACTGCACGGGTTATGTTCTCACAGCATGCTTCGTTGGATCACCGACACGTTCGACTGGCCGCCTTATACCAGCTTTGATTCTGGCTCCTACTGCTTAAAGTACTGATCACGTACGAGCGTCTAGACGTGGCACCATTATGTCTTTACCACTACTGCGACACTTATAATTAATACAAAAGGCCATTAGATCTTCGCGGATTGTTTTTCATGTTAATTGGATTTTAGAAGCACTGAAGTCAGCAGCGGTCGTACGGCAGTAACAAAAATAGTTAGTTATAAGACAACCTATTGAGAAGGGTTAAGCTTCCAAACATTCTGGCAAGTCCCCAGGAAACGTATGATCGAATAGGGGAGAAAATCTATATATGATAAGTCTTTTTTCCCTGCGCAATTTGGAAAGGCGAACGTGTAATGCGGACTATTAATATATCAAGACCTCGTGTACCTGAACAAGATGATCTTGTACAAACGACGTGATGTATCAGAAAGCGTGTATCTTTATAACGGTGCTTTGCTGTATAATGCAACGTGTTTTGGTCCAATTGCAATAAAAACGATTCTCTGAGATATATCGCGTAAAACAGCTGTACATTTGATTGGACGTTCTGGCGTATCATAAATCATATATGCCAAACCGAGATTCGAAACAAAACAACAAAGACAAATTCAAACTAACAAAAAACCTAAGACAATTAGTAACTGAAAGATCTTTACGCGAAACCATATTTTTAACGGTTCATAGTCGATCAGAAATCGAAATTCATAGAGTGGTGTTTTGATGCTCGTGAAGATTCTTCAGCCATACAAGGTTACTACGCGAGCTCTACCTGATGTTTCTTTTTGCGGTACATCCTTTAGCTGCAGGAGTGGTTTTCGTCACTACTATCCAACGAGCATTTAGTCAAAGTATTATTTACAATCTACGAATTGTCGATAGCTAAAACTACTAAGCATTGATTTTTTTTTCGGCTTTAAAAATAAACAGTAATATCTTTGGGGTTCTGCCTTTGTTGGTGATACGGAGCCACGCTCACATCGGGATCAAGTGCAGTCTCGTTGGCGAATTCGTCCTCCCAGCTGAGCTTCTTGACTCTTCGTGGAATTGAACCTAGAGGCCATTGAATACGACTCGTACTGCCCGAGATGGGCAATCGTGGCGTTCGCGAATTGCCTGCAGGCCGTGTTACCAGCCGTTGGAAGCCTTCGTGGGCTACCTCCTGCTCGCTAGTCGACCACGTGTCTTCACGTTCACTTGCGAACATTGGGTTCTCCACACCTGGTGGCTTCTTGGGTGTGTTCACTTTGTGAGGTTCAATTGTAGGTCGTGGTGGAAGAGGCCCGTGCCCAGTCAGGCCATTGCCATCGATTACAACCGGCAGATGGTTTCTGTATTTTTTGTTTTTAAGAATATAGAAAACCATTGTGATGATGATTAGCACGAGAATGCCTAATATGACACCAAAAGCTGCCGGCAAAATAAGCGCCGAGTTGCGGAACAGACCCGATGCAGCGGCCACTTCTGGTAGACGGATAGTTACTAGACTGGTCGATTTTCTGGGCGGTACCCCGTTATCCGTGGCCACGATGACCATATGAGAGGTGATGTTTACTTGGTCCATGTTCTTGAGGCGAATCTCCCCTCGATCATTGATATAGAACGCATTTGAATTGGGGCCTTCAAGCGAATAACCAATTTGATCGTCACGGTCACCGTCAGTACATTTCACTTTACCTACAAGCTCACCCGGCTTCGCGTTAACTGGCATAATGAAGGTGTACTGCGGAAACTCGAATACAGGATCATTATCGTTGGCATTCAGAACTGTTATGTTGATCTTTGTCAAATCGCGGTCCTTTCCATCGGACACGAACGCTGTCAATATGTACTCGCGCCGAATCTCGTAATCGATACTCTTCTGAAGGTAAACCTCGCCTTTGGTCCCTATCGAGAACGTACCCAGGCTCCGCTCGTTGTCGGCCTCAACGAGCTGAAACTTGAGGTTCTTCTCTGTGGACTTCGTCGTTTGCAACCGCAAGATCACCTGACCAGGAGGAGTGGATTCGACCAAGGGTACCGTATATTCTCGCTGAAAGAACTTCAATTCGTGCGGAAGGAACTCCGATGAGGCTACGGTCAGTGTGGTAAGCGAAAACTTCTCTTCATCATTGCGTTGCGTGGCACGGATTACCAATACAATTGGGAGCTGTGTGTTTGCAGGCAACTTGCGCGCGAGTGTCACCTGACCCGAATAGGGATCGATGTCAAAATACGAATACTCGGCCTTGTTTGAGCTGAGCGAATATTTGATTGGTGCACGGATTCCCTCATCGGGATCCGTCGCTTGGATTCGACTTGGCAAAACGTCGAGGGGTTCGCGAAGCTTCGGTTCTGGTGGTAAGTTGAGCAGGTAACGCTCGTGAAGGAAACGCGGATTTTGATCGTCCGCATCGAGTACGTGTATCGTTAGATTAGTCCGAGAGACCATCGGCGGATTTCCTTGATCCTGTGCCCGTATCGTCACGTTGAAGCTGGGCACCGTCTCATAATCGAGCTTTTCGACTAGCGTCAATGTGCCGTCGAGGCTACTTTCGAATGCCACGTATTTACTGTGCTCAGACCTTTCAATGAAGTATTCGACTGTTGAATAGCTACCCGGCTGGTCGGCATCGACCGCGCGTATGAGACCTTGGGACACGACACTACCTGGAACAGTCGCTTCGCTCACGTTCAGCACATATGGAGTGGCCTGGAACACTGGTGCGTTATCGTTGACGTCCGTGACAATAATCTTAATCGGTATTGATATGCTAAGGTCATTCTGTGGGGTGCACAGCGCCTCAGCTGATATGTCTCTAAGGCCTGAATCTCCCTCTTTGTCTAGCTGCTTCTGTAGGATTAGGCTCTTGTTGCGGAAAGTGACCGCGTCAGTATTCTCTATTGTCAACGTGATCCCTTTGCCTAGCTCGCCAAACACTTGAACGACGCCAATTTCACCTCCGATGCGAAAGTCCTCGCTTACCGTAAATGTAACCGAGGATGCTCCTGATGACAGGTAGCAAAGGTTGTTATCCTTTTCCTGTGCGTGAACGCCGGCTGCTGCTAAAATCAGCAGCAGCCTCAGGACAACATTCCGACCGTTTGTGCGCATATCACAAACGGTGCCTGTAATAACGCCTCACCAAGATGGCCACCAGTGTTACCATCAATGGACGGGGTTTGTCAGCCGCCTTCTGGCTCCCTAACCGTTTCACTCAGAATACTCCTAGAGTACTTTGGCGGCATCCATTGTTCCACGACAGCGGAGGTTCCATGATATGAAGCTAAACAGGTGTAGGCTTATCAGCTATAAGTTCTATAATAATGCGCTCCTAATTGAAATACGACTGCGCAGGTCTAGTTAAAACGCAGCTCATCATAATCATATGGGAACTGGGATTAGGATGCTTCCATTTTGGTAACAGTTTGTAGAACCTAAAGCCGTTGATTAAATACTACACCTCAGGTTTGCGTAAATTCGATTTATTTGCGTTACTTGTGCTTTCTGCCGCCTAGGAAGTTCGATCGAGGTGAAATTGTGAGATGTTGCCGACTGGCTAATTCCAGTTGCCGACGTCGTTATCAGTGGCGATCATGGCGTCGCTAGATTGAGTAACGACTGCGGTTAGAGGAATTGTTGTTATATGCTGAATCGTTTAATACATTTTCTTCATCATGCGTAGTAACGATAACGGCGCGCTGCGCCGGATAAGACCCCGATTCAGTAGACCTCAGTGAATTGTCACAGTATTCAACCCAGAGCATTACCGCTAGGGCGGTCATTAACAGTATACCCAACGTACATGCACAGGTACCATCTTACAGGAACTTACGCATGAGAAGATCAAGTACCATTCAGAACTCGCCGTAGTTGGACTCTTCTATTATTGTTATTTCTGGTTCCCGTAATGGTAACATCAGCAACGATTGCGATAGCAATAGTCGGTTTAGCAGCTGCTGCAAAGAGTCGAAAAAGGATAAGCCAAGACGATCAGCCAGTCTGGGTCAAGTAGTAAACAGTCGAGCTACCCAATAACTTGCCACTATCGGTGTATAGAAGTTGCTTTTGTGCTCCGGCTGATAATAATTAAAATAGGGTCGTGCCCCGTTTCGCTACGCTGGCTGCACGGTAGGACGGACAAACAGGCTATCGTGTAGACAGCTGCATAAACTGAGACACCGCACGAGTTCGACGATGAGAAGAACTAAAGAAGAAGTGCTAGTCTACCCGACGCATGTTAGACGGGCTGGTCTAAATCAGCGCCATCACACAGGGGAATCGTCACGGTTACCGTCGGCGCTGCTGCAAGGGCAGAAGTCGTGGATGTGCTGCCCGAAACGACTGACGCTTGACGAAATCGTCTTTTCCTTTTGTTGTTTCGTTCTGTTGTTGTTACGTTATGTTTTGTTGTGTGGGACAATGCCAATGATAACGACGACGGGAAAGCGAGCCGGCAAACGAAGTGCTGAAGAGTACGCAGATTATGATGGTGACAATAAAGTTGTTCGAAACAACGAAGTCGCAGAAGATGAAAATAGATCATGAAAAAAAATGCTTCAGAGAGGAATGGGTTCGATGAAAGGTGTTGTTTCTGATAAGTGCGTTTGCTATGCTTGAAGGACAGGCAAAAACCTTAAGTGATGACCAACGCACTATTAGACAGTAGAAAAGGATGAACGGCTCGTCGATCGACTGAGTTACCGCATTTAGCTAAGGATAATATCCTTTCGGTATACCACAACATTTGCCACGAGGTCTTATTTGAATTTCCACAGTTCGTATCCAAAAGCGTTAGACGCAGTATCCAGAATCGAAATTCCGCACCAATATTTATAGTGTTTTCGCGTTTTTCTGTCACGACGTGATGGCCGTCAACTCACGAAATAATAAAGGTACGTACGATATCCGTTAATCACCTTTTCAGCTGTACGAGAAGGGCACTGTTGAACAATTTCTAATGCATCACCACACTGAACTATATACGCCGTATGAGTGCTACGGCTGAGGTGGAACCGGGTAACGTATTAACATAGCTACGTACTACTTGTTCAATTCTTAGAAGCTCACGGACTCCGGCATCAGGCGTTGCTGCAGCCGTTGACCGTTAGCTCTGAAATGATTCACCATAGGTGGTGCTCCGTGGGCTAGTTGATGCGGTTCGTGAGTCCCCTATCGTTACTGGGGTGATTGGGAGTCGTGGCGCCTTTCCCTAACGGCGAGGGTTGCCAGCGAGATATCGTCTGTTTGAACGGATCCGCACCATGGCGCCATCTGGCGTCTCTGGTTAGGGACAGCTGCGCGGAGAAAACTTCTGCGGCTGGGAGACAAATGAAATGACGTGTCCAGCAAACGAATGGACATCGCATTGACTCGAATGGCTGTAACACTTTGATAATGTTTTGCTTTCGTGAGGGCCACGCTTCGTTTCAGCTGTAGTCGATGTATAATGGCGGTGACATTTTGGTGCTTTCGTGAATTAAGTAAGAGAACTACGCAGAAGATAACTGGAAAGAAAGTAATAAATTGCATTAAGAGACGGGAGTATAGTGCAGCTTTTAGAGAACTTTTAGCAGGGTCACTATGTGTCTGTTACTTGAGACACCGCCCCATATTTTTTTGTTGAGTATGTCCTTCATCCTTCAAGCAAGGTACGTTAAGAGCTATGCTCTTAACGTTTATGAACGGACGGATAAAGCCCGCTGTTTAAATGTCACATCTTTCACTATAACAACGACCTCGCCTAACAACCCCCACAAATAAACATTTTCTTGCTAAATAGAAATTTAACAAAGTAATACTTATTGCAAACGTCTACTATACAGATAGATATGTGCCATATTTCCCGTGATAGCCTGTTGAGTAACGTATTTGCCTGTTAATCTTAGGGATACGTTGTGGTCTAGCTCGGAACACAGGCATGGATACACATTCGTTTCGTACTAGGAGCCAGGCGTCTCACAGAATGCTTAGCAACAGTACCAGACGTAACCTCGAAATATAGAGATACGTGGCACATTTGTAATATTCGATTGTATGAACATACGACAGGATCCGATAAGGCACACGATTATGCTCCGCAACTCATCTGTCGTCCCTGTGTTACAAAATTCGGAACCGATTTCCGCCATCTTTCTATCCTAGTCACCGCTAAATTGCAAAAAATAAACAGGAGTAGTGCGTATGTACAGCATCTGGTAGGATATGTCTCAGGTACCATGGACGTCACGCGTTGCAGGATCTTTTTTGATCAGATTCTCCGACTAAACACATCAATGTTGATATTCTTAAGTGTTAATCTCATGCTTTTATACGAAACAATTGTAGTTTTATACTATATATAATAAATGTGATGTTTTTGTTCTGTTATTCTGTGTGGAGCACACAAAGATAGCTCGTTTTCATCATCAGTTCGCCCGAATCATCAAATGTGTGCTCAAATGTAAGCAAATGGATGAGCACGAACCGCGTTTTCATACTAACAACAATAATATATAATGCTTTAACCAAACCTGCCGACGTGTCACGCCGACCGTCAGACCCGACGCGCCTTTCTCCTTGAGAGGCACGTAGACATGATCAGGGATCAACAGTGAATGAAATCAGCTGCAGCTTCTGCAGCCCGAGTAATGCAACTCCGGTTAGTTGAGTTGAGGCTTGTGATTATACACAATAGCCTCGTATCTCGTAGTAATGAAACCATGCGATGCTTTAATGGCGGTGCCGGTGACACGCCTTGCAGTGAAACAGGCAGCAGCGATGAAATCGACGCCAACTATAGCTTTTTCTCTTTCTCTCTTGGTCTTGGCCACCTTTTCTCTAGGTCCTGGTGGCTGAATATAGTGGTTAGTTGGACCGACGCTCATCTACAAAAAGATTTCATAAAAGAAGAACCAGCCGGACGGATCATCAAGGGCCTAAAAGACGGAACCGTCAAGCGAGTAGACCACTGTCCCCTTTTATGCTGGGAGTTGCTATTTCACTGTCCAGTGGCTTATCTGATATTTAATATACGCTTCCGATTGTTCGCGTCACTCTGTTATTTATTTGGGTTTATTTTAATCTGGCAGTGACGGCGGCGGTAGCAATGCGTGAACGTCTAACCGGATGCCTCGAGCCCAACAATTCCGTATCTAGAAGACACAGCAAACTTCTATGACCGATTTTATTATGTAGACGCTTGAGTAGATAGATCAACGTTGGGCACTCTTGCGTCGTTGTCAATATTCAGTAGCATTTTACAATCAAACTAATGTCGGTGGTGGGAAATGTCAGAAGAATGATCCAGGTTCCGAGTGTTTGCAAGGCGTGTGCCATAGTTTAGGTAGCATTTCAAAGAAGCAGTTATTTCAGCAGTCGTTGCTAGGCAACGGGTGCGTATTACGAATACACTGATCGTAGAAATAATCATTTTAATAGCTAAAGGAAACGCGACAGGGCAACCTGAAGCAAGTTTTTATGAATATGTGCAAGCAGGTATGGCTAGCGGCTTAGTTATTGCTATTCATTTTTAGATGTTGTTCCATCTTCGAATTTCAACAAATCCTCCCTGAAAGATACTGTCTCCATTAATCCAACGCGTTACTACTGCCTTGTATATACAACAGGCTTAAGATGAACCTTTTGGGTCTGCACAGATTAGACATAGGACAGCAACTCGCGCACTTCATTAGACGAATAAAAAGCAATCTAAGAATATAGGTCTAATTTGTTTCGATCACGGTGAGACCTCTTCAGAGATTCGGTGCGGTATCCGACTGAAACCATTAGCACTAGTTACAAGTCTAGCTTCAAAACCTGTTATCACAGCTATTCCACAGTGATCGAACTCGGCGACAGATCCGGCACGTCATAAATGTACGTTTAATGTTAAAGGCAGCATGCTCCCAGACCCTTACCGAAAAGACGCCTCATTGAAGTCGTAGACGATGCTGACTCGCTCCATACGACGATAAAAAAACAGGTAAAGGTAGGCAGGTGCTTTGCCGGATGTACCCCAGTGCTACGGCAGAGCTTTAATGAAGTCGCCACGTTATATGATGATGATGATGCCACCGCCGCCGTCTGCTACCCTGCATGGGTCCTCGGTAAAGGTTTCCTGAACGAAAGAATAGAACGAAGCAATTGTCTACCGGCGGTGTGGAAGCAACAGTCACGGTACAGTTTATCTCTGTATACAGCTTGTGAAGTCATGCGAGGATGTGGCACTTCGTTTGTTTAGTACGTAGTAAGAGAGGAAGTACTAAACGGAACGGCTATTTTGAGCGGTCGTTATTCTAGAGGCGAACGGGTGAATCGTTGCGCAGAAAAAAAAAGAGATTTACCTAAACTGTTTTAGTTATTCTCAAAAACATTTCCTTTGGTTATCCTGGTTGGTTATCCTTAAGCACTTGATAAGCTCAGTATAACTGACATTGGCTATGAATGATAGAAGATAACTACTGAACAGTTTCCTGAATTTGTCTCCAAGCGCTCAAAGGGTTCAGAGTTATCTTGTTTAAAGGGCATAAGAAAAACAGAGAATGATTTCGCAACAGCTGGTAAACATGTCAAGGTTACATAATAGACCTATTATCTAAAGCCAATTAGTTATTATCGTTCATTGCTGTCAGTATGTGTATAAAAGCATTTGTACTGTAGCACGTTCGACGATTTTCCAGCCACCTATTGGCCAATATTTTATTAACAACACCTCGTCGAATGCCATAATGAACAGTTATTAACAAACTATTGTTTATTTTCGTTTGATTTTGATCCACCCTTTTTTTTTCCGCCTTGATTTTTCTCCGAGGGTTACCCGCGAGCGGCGACTCTTCGCTCGGACTTACCTGCCTTTTTTAACGAACAGTTTTTTTTTTGTATTGTCGGCAAGGGGTGCTCAATTAAATTAGTAGAACCGCAATAGCATTAATAACGAACACAGTAATAACGATGACAAGTTAACTTTATTACTTTAGATAGCGAAATGGCTTTCTGCTCACGTTCTAGCAGGGGGCGTTGGCCAGGCAAACAAAAAGGCACCAAGGATGGCCATTAGCTGGTAAACACTAAAGCAGTACCAGCAAAAGCCTTTAGGCAACAAATACCGCTGAGGGTATGACGTACCGGACACGCATTAGCACATACAGTATACAAAGGCCCATTAGTACGCGTACACGTAAACACGCGCAGACGCACATCGATTAGCAGTGAATAGGAAAAAAAAATACTGTTACGTCAAGCAACGTGCTAAAGACACACAAACACCTAATACGATATTTGTTTACCTGTATATCTAAACAGTAATAAATAGTTGTGCGAAAGTATTCCTTGTGGAAGTTGCTATTAAGTGAGGAGGCACTATTTTATCTGCAATGATATTTGCGTATGTTGCCGTGATAGTGCCGGCATACCCCTGTGTACTTCCTACCATGTACCGCCTATTAGTATAATGGATATAATGGTATGGAAAAAGTTCGTGTTTCGTGTTTTCGTTCGCTTCTGTAACTGCAACGCGATGCCAAACCGACTCCGGCCGGCTAAATGGGGGCTAGCAACAATTTTTGTTGTGAGGAAGTGGTATATTGTCAACGTGGGATGCTGACGTCGATAGGGCTTCCATTGTTGCTGGGAGCGTATTCTGTTTTCTAGCGCATTGATAATTAGTTGTTGCTGTCCTGTGCTTGTTGTTGTTGCCGTTGTTGTTTAGGGCACAAATTATAATATAGCATAGATAATGAACGCAGCCCATAGATACCGCGACAACAGTTAATAATAGTAGCCTACAAAATCAATCCGTATGCGTGTAATCAAGAACAAACGCCATATGGTTATTGCCCCGTGGACAGATTTATGCTTGGCCGTTGCAGAAACTCAGAACGTAGTAGGACGAGATTACAACCTTGATACGGCCAACATATCCATAGAACATGATGTCTGTTCGAATTGGCACGGGCTAAATCAATAAAGCGGTGCGTAGCACGACAATTGTTAGGTACTGCGTATATTCTGCACGTTGAACAGGAACCAAAGAAATTTTTTTCCTAAGGGACGCCGAACTAGCCAGAGGGGCAAAACGTGCTAACGCAGAATGATCCAACCAATACCGCGTGCAATACAGAAATAAAAGGCAGCTGATCTGCGATGTCTGCGGTGACCAATGACAGGTAAGGAGAGAAGTTAGTTGACAAATGAATATAGTGTAATATATTAGACTCTGGATTAGGATAATATATTAAATGTCGGATTAGATAAAACGCATGCGAATAGAGGCGTCGGGGTAGACGCACGTGTTGCTTGTTAACCTCCCGATTAATTCTGTCTAAGCGACGCGCGTATATAGAATGAGCTTTTGGCCTACGTTTTAGAAACTTGTTTAACATTTTTTAGCTAAACGGAATCCGAGTAAACGCATCAATTTCAGCCCACCTGGTGACTACGCGTCCAGGCCTCCTTTCAACAACGTCCGTGGACTGAAAACAGACCTTGGATATTGTTGGGCAAACGGATACCACCAGCGGCAAATCAGATAAATTAGAAGAGAGACAAGCAGACCTAATGCCTCTAGTTAGTTGAAACGATATTTAACGGAGAGGGGTATCACAAGAACGTTATTTATGTCTTTCATGTTGCAAAACAGGTGGGGCAACGGCATATCGTGCTCCAAGTTTTCGCTCGTTCAAGGCGCATGTGTCTCCAAACTATTTAGCCATTATTACCAGAATACGGCATAAGCTGGGGCATTATCTGTTATAGATTGAATAAACAATTCCTTACATGCGCCAACAAGCGCATTGGACGCATAATTCGATTAGCCCCTACCCTCACGCGCTAGATGTCGGCCATGGTTTTCTTTCCTCGAGGTCATGCCGACAGTAACGCGAACGTCAGTTTATACTTCTATTTGGTACGTCGGCAGACAATGACTAATAGGTCAGCCATTTTAGTAGTAAATAAAGGCTTGACAAGTGGAATTTAAAACGACACATAACCGGACAATACTTTAATATTATCTATTTGAGATTTTTGTACACATTCATACGCAAGTAGGACAGATCTTTGGACGGAAGGAAGAAAAATACTCGTGATTACAAGTTGTGTTCTGGAGCTGCCATACTAATATCTGCTACTATGGCTTATAGTAATGAGTTGAAGATAATCGATATGTCAGCCGAACTTCTGTTTGTATTTATTCTATAGACAGATAAACTTCAAGGCAAGGTGTCGTCTCACGCGTTATACTGTCTTACGGTGGCAGTTTAACTAGTTTTTCAGCCAATGTATGCGCATATATACACAACAACGGCCCTCCAGTGATAACTTTTTTGTATTTCTAATTGTTATTGTTATGGTTATTACGTTCGTTGTTACTGATTTTGTGTGACATCGGTCAACATAACGATCCAGCCCAATTCGCTTGTACCAAAGTAAGGATTTGATAACCTGACGGTTCTCTACGTAATGAGCGACATATCTACTGTTTTTTTCTATTTATATTTTGTGCAGCGTTCGTACAATAGGTGAGCAAATGAAATAGCCATATTTAAAGACTGGTGGATAGCTGGTCCCCATTCACGAACGAGCACACGGCTGTCAGAGCAAATGTTACTGTTTTCTACTTGGGCACCAAAAATCGATAGAATATGTTTATTTTTGCAGCAAAGTTTGACAGTTTGAACGGCGTCACATTTGGATAGATATAGGGAGGCGAAACAGATCGTATCGGGGAAATACTTGCCGATTCTTTTGTACTATATATATATATATATACACATATATATGTATATATATATGCAGTCAGTAAATAATTTTCTTACCAAGTCGCGTAAATTATTTTTTCGTGCTGAAAATGACTCTTGCAAACAAGAGGTATTGCTGTTTGCTGGGTTTTTTGGAAATGAAGTTAATTGTTATCATACCACTTTGTTGTGAGAACTAGCGCTAGATACAACTTTACATTATCTAACATTGTTGTTATATATCCTCAGAAGCTGTGTTTCTGATTTAGGCTCATTTGGTCTGCTGGAGCTATTTAGCAAATCGGGAAACTTAAATAGCT
Source organism: Varroa jacobsoni (assembly GCF_002532875.2). Classification (NCBI taxonomy): domain Eukaryota; kingdom Metazoa; phylum Arthropoda; class Arachnida; order Mesostigmata; family Varroidae; genus Varroa; species Varroa jacobsoni. The sequence goes on from NW_019214286.1 coordinate 34,177, forward strand.
TCTAAGTTTCGTACCATAAGCAGATTAAATTTGGTAGATATTCATATCAAATTTTGACGATCTATGGCTAAGCTGACTGAGTGTCATTAGGGTATGATGGGGTGTTTCCGCAATGGATTAGTATGCAATGTATCTTGCGTACTAAGCCTAGGGACACGTTGTGGTCTAGGTCCGCACCCGGGCCTAGACAGACTTCGGTTCATGCTGGCAGTCAGCCGTCTTACGGAATGACTAACAGCGATACCAGACGTAACATAGGGGATATAATACATTAAGACGTAAAGATGTCGTTTAATACTAACGAGTCACACTCAGTGATTAAGTTTTCGTTTTTTGAAGATATATCGCTTGAGGAGTCGCTGGAAGATTGTGAAAATCATAAGAGCTCTCGACGGAATAACAGTTTGTCCCTAGGGCAATCAAGTCAGGACGCTGAAGATCTCAGGTGGACAAGCAAGTTGTTACTCAGACTGTGAGAAAAATTTTTCTCGTCCCTTTCTTGTTTACCGTATTTTCGTTGCAACGAACCGTTGATTTGCTAAGAACCCCTCTTCCAAGTATTTCAAGTACCTTTAACAAACTCCACGAGCGCTCCCGCCTTCGAGAAACAGAAACGTGAACGTTGATCAATGGGTGTTGAGGGTATCTTCGTGTCTAAACTCATTTAACTGTAATCCACTATAGTTTTAAATACTTAATGTATCAAATTTTGTATTCTAACGCTTTGTCGTTGATAAACGCTTAGAATTCATTATAGTTCGTCGAAGAAACCCAATAGATGTGTTCAGTAAAGATAGAGTGGGCTGGGTTAGTTCAGTTCAACGTACAACTACCGTTACGGTGATATGGCAACGTATTTATCTTATAAACTTACGGGCACGCGAAGTGGTGCAGGTTCGAGGCGGCTCGTGGACAAATTCGCCTGGTTGGCCAGAATTTCAACGCTTTGGCGAATTTAAATTTTGTTACTGCTGTTTAACTTGAATGCCCTTTTGGCCAACAAGTCGTAGCCTGTATGGATGCCTTCCCCCTGTCACCCACTAACGATCGCTAGTCCACCATCTTAATTATTTTTTGCTTGTATCGCTCAGTTTCTGTCTAACGTTTGGTTTGCAGCTATCAGCGACGTTTGTACTACTCTAATTTTCGCATTTGGTAAATGGTCTGTATCTAGGATTGGCGAAGTCACAGAAATAAACTGGTTTTCAATGATCTATACACTAGCTGTCGTTCCTGTACGCTATTCTGAAGTTTATCGTGAAGTTCTTGTTCTCGTTTAGATGCTTTAATTACAACTGGGCCTTTCGTCGCAAAGGTATTCCCTTTTGTATAAGTAATACCTCAGACGGAGTCAGTGGCGGTTAATCTAGGTGATGCTGCCATATGTTTGTCGTTTAATGAAGATAGAAGACAATCTATATTTCTTGTAAATAAATTTTACATGATTACTTTGGATAATGAAGCAAATTTCGCTCAAAACGCAGATTGCTTACCTGATTTTCGAGATAGCAGGTTTTTTAGGTGATTTGTTAAGTCAGGCGGAGACGCCTGCATGCTTCACTGGCTTGAATCCGTCCAAAACATTCAAATCAGCTGTAGAGCAAGAAAATCTAGGAGCTGAATCGCCGAAAGCCAACATCGCTACCAGAACCGCCGTTGACAACGAGCAGAGCCTGTGGCCCCGTATTCACCTATTATAAAATAACAGCAGTTAATACTATGTTTCTTTCGTGTCAATAAGTTCTTCGACGGTCGAATTTACTGCTACTTATTTACTTTACTCTATTACAGTTATCTTCACTATCACGTGCGAAAGCACCTGCGACGAATTTCAAATACATGACGCTAATTAACGCGGGACAGTTATGGGAATAGAATTACAGATCGCATGAATAGTCAGCCCGACAAGCTACCATCCCTGCGTTAAAGCATCGGCTGGACATCCGCTGAATCCGAATCGTTTGTCGCCGAGGTAAATTCATCAAGCAGTAGCAATGGCCCGACGCCGAAGTCCTAATAAACTTACTCACTGAGTGAACAAGACACGATCTAATTATTCCAAGCAGATCTCTGCCCCGACACAAGCGCAATGATCACGTTTAGCAGCGATGCCTTTGTCCATCTTAAGGCCGGCATCATCGTCGCGAGGAGCTACGACAGACTTGGACTACATCCAGAGCAGTGGTCCACAGCAGTAACCGTGGCAATGGCTAAAGGACCGTATCCGAATAGCTCAATTGTAGTTTTTTCCGCTATCGCAACCAATGGCTGGCCAGGAGCCCGTCCCCACTTTTTTTTTCATTTACGTTGAATAGGGCCGCTAGTCAAGTTAGGCTGTGCCCATGAATACTAAGTATGACATCACTAAGATCACGTACTTAATATAAGTCCGTAGTACAATTTGATTCGGTAACCCCAATAGGCTGGAGTTCAGATTGACGGAACACTTGAAGGGGTGTGTACGATACCTAGGGATCAATAAAGTAACTAATTCTGCTGTAGTTGCAGTTAGGTGAATGGCAGGCACTTAACTTACGGCAACATGAATCTCCAATGTTTTAACTAGTTCCAATAAAAATTAGCCTAAAGCGATTTTGCACTGGGCCTGTTGTTTGCAGATTGATAAGATCATTTAGGACTTCGTATAAATCCTATTCGCTAGTTAAATATACTCGATCGTCTAAAATATAGGGGAGACCATAGAGAGAGAGAGTTAAAACAAGATTAGGTTGTTGCTAAAGTTCGCTTAATTAGGTTTGCCCATCTGAGACATCAGCAATTCAATTACTGTTCACGGAAGGATAACAATATATAGGAGTCTGTAGATTTACGACGATTCAATCAAACATGTGCTACTGCAACATAGAATCTCATAAGTGTAACTAAAAGATGAGCTCTCAACACGTATTTATCTTCGTTCAGTACTTTTGTTTCTTTAGCTACGTGCGTCGCCGTTAGCATTCATGTTTGCCCCACGCACGTTACATGCAAAGAAGGCAATCGTACAATACGGCATATTACGCTGCTCACAAGTCTAAGCCGTTGACGAGGAGGCAGCTGGGTAGGCTCGGATAGATTTTGCGATAAAGGCCATATGAGTGGCTCTTGCCGTTTGGGTCACTTGTTTGTTTCGAGCCATCTAATTGTCCCCAGCAACACGTTTCAATACAATATAGGTTTTGGCCGATATAATTTACATGTAAACGTGCATTGCGATAGAAATTAATAGAGCAAATATTTTGAACGCACAGCTATCTATACTGGCCGTATCGTCCTAGTCATGACGTCGCCCGAGATGAACGAAAAGTCTTTATAGCGCCGTTGTTTTTGTGGCTATTTTTAGATTAACAAAAATCATTATATGGTGAAGATTGAAGAGAAAATACAAAATAACAACAAACTGGCCTGACCGACCTGGAAACGATTCGGGATTTCAATGCACGTTTAATGCATCTACAATAACTGTATTATAGCTATGGCAGATATCATAGCGACTAAAAATTCCGTCGCGCCCTTTGTCATGCGTGTATCTGTTTTCGTCAACGAAGCGGCTTCAGTATGTTAAGGTAAAATTTCATGTACGACGTACTGGTAACGGTGATTTCTCTCGGCCACGTTTGCAGGACTGCACGAGGCCGTACACCGAACGATCTTAAACGATTCGGATTGTGTTATGCGTAACGGTCAATAAAGTTAGGTGGGGGAATGTTTAGGTAGCTCCGTTTATAACGTGGTATGGCAGACAACTTTTTCGTAATAACCCCTTGTTCGGAGATTCACTAAAAAGAAGCTCTTTTCGCGTTATTCGATTAAATTCGTAACATAGAGTCCTCAAAGCGTCAACGATTCTATGGCAGGTCCTCAATCGCTTTTAAACGCCATTTTTAGGCAACGAGTACAGGTAGCATAGCTGCTTTGCTCATGTGTAGAAAATTCACGGATCAGCTGGTAGAAAGACTCAAGGGATGCTGTTAGGCGGACGAAGCTCAGCGATCAGTACAGCCTAATCTAATAGAATCCATAGAAGAAAAGGTTGGTGGAAAAAATAATTGCGAGAAAGCAGCGTGGCCGGACGCAATATTAGAGGAACCTGTAGAGCATGTGCTTGTGATAGTCTCAAATAACTGAGTTTCAGTTGAGGCGATTGAAGAAGCATTGAAATCCACAGAGGTCGACCAATCTTCACCTATAGACCGTCTCGTGGGCCTAATTAACGTCATTGGCTCCTATGTGGTCCTCAATATTTAATCGTTGAAAATGAGCAGTCTTAGTTCCAGCTGAGTCTATTCGCATAAAATATCACTCAGTCAATGACGGAACAGTGGGTCGGAGTCAATGGAGGTTTCTAACGAAAACTGTCACCGACGTAAGAACGACGTGTGCTTTCATAACAGTCACCGTAAAAGCCATTATGTTACGGAAGCATGAAGTTATAGCTAACATAGTTAACAGTGTTGTTGAACTGAGGAAAAACTTATTTGACAGTGGGGAGATTAGACCAACATGCAATTCAACTATGTAACGGTCGACGCTAATGAAATTTGCAAACTTTTTTTTAAGAAGGAGAATTTGAAAAAACTTTCCTTCTTAAAAATTGAGCAGGTTTTAAGATTCTGTTAGCTCTAATGTGTGTGTCTGGGAGAAAGTTAAAAAATATAACTTACAATACTTATTTTCATTAAATAGCTGAACGATAGCCGTTAGACTATTTAGGGTTTCGTAGAGTGTATATGGTGGATTAGTCTAAAAAAACAAGTTGCCATTAACATAGCAAGGGTTGACAAGTTGTTGAGGGCCTGCATTGTACTCTATTTGGCAAGACAACATTTGCAGACGATTGACGTAGGCTAGAGTGTAAATATATGTTGATGTCTTAATTAGACGGTAATTTAGTTTCTATAGGTTCAGACGACTGTGTAGACAGGCTATCGTCGAAGATTTTTCTACGAAGTCGAGCCGTTTAATGTATGGCTCAATTCTGATTTTGCAACACAACTATAGCTAGTGTTTCCTGTAGAAAAAATATGGCGTGGATAAAATTCAGATCTACATAGGGGCGTGGGTAATTTACTGGATAGCTGACAAAATATTGTTGATATCAAGACAAGGATCGGAGCGAAGACAAAAGGATACCTTAGTATGAGTGTAGGGAAGACGATTTACTGAAAGTAAGCTTAGTTGAATCGACGTAAGAAGACTAAAACATTCATCTTGATAATTCTTGCATGATTATCTGGCTTGATTAGTGTATAGCTGAATAGCGAACAAAGTTACAATAGTCGTGGGACAAATCGGAGTTCCATACTAAATATGGGATTAGCCAGAGCGCTTTCGAAACCACTTCACCATCAAAGTTTCAAGCAAACGAGCAAAATGAAGGTTCTTAAGGTGGAATAATTGGCTTCATTTGCCACCTGTCCTAAATGATAATCCCAATAAAGAGTCCTGCAAATTCCTAAAGAGGCGTAGGTCTGCGAAATCTAGAGGCTGTTCGAAATAACGTTTGTATAAAATGGACTTACGCTGCGAAGCAGAAATATATTGTCAACTTATACCGATACAGTAGGTAAGTAAATTCAAATGCTATGAAAATTACTTCTCTTCATTAATAAACAGGCCGTAGTAATATTTTTTTTTTTTTTGTAACCATTGACTCGGCATTCTCATATGGATGTTTTGCGTCTTTTTAGCATACTCAAGAAGCTCACTAATCTGTCTGCCAATGTAATTTTACATTGTATTTGTATTTTTAGTAAAATTAAGCTTGCTGGAATTTCAAAACGTCTGGAGCTTTAGTATTTTCTAGCTATCATAAAATTCTAGAATTGATATAAATTAGGGCAATTATTCAGATCGTTTGTTACACGATTGCAGAAACGTAGCTCAATCGTCGTTGTCTTTTGCATATATGGATAAAAAAAAATGGATATGTAAACCTTTACATATCTATATATAGTCTCGACTCGTTTGTTTTATTACTTATTTGTTGTTTACTACATGTTGTTTATGTGTTTATTACTTATTGTTATTATCTCCTTAGAATACGTTTCAATTCGTCAAGGTGTGCGTCATCATTTCAACACAAGTTAAAGGGCTTGTTAATACCATGTTGAAACAATTCTCGTTTGATCCATTCTCTGTAGCAGAGGGTCGAGGGTTTATACCTGACTATTGCAGGCAGTTTAGTGTTAAGATCACAACGGAACTACGTTGGGTGGATGTGGGTGCTTTTTTAGGGCTACTACGATGGTACGCGTTAACGCGTACGTGACCACCCCCCCCCCCCCCCACACACACACAATAAAAACTGTAAATAAAAAAAAATCTAGATAGCTGATCAGCCATGAGCTTCAATAAGTAATGAATGATCGATGCAGACCAGGTTGTGCAATCAGAATGATCTAACGTCAACGTTAGTCTGTTTATGAACTAACGGATTTTCTACTATTAAAGACAACAGAATCAGTTTTTATGCATTGCATTCATAATAGATTATGTACCCTGCACACAAGCGCAGTACTCGGATATAACTGATAAAAAAAGGTCGTCTTTTCCGATTGAATTTCGGTAATCACGGCGGCATGACCGTCTTGCTCAGCCAAGACAGCAGACTTCGAAAACAGGCCATCTAAGTGACATACTAAAGCTCGACTTCGGTACATTAACAAGCGAACGGTTAGTTCCGTAAAAGCAATGCTGTAAAAATAATTTATAATCGTCTTACCAACGGGTTCTCAAAATGTATCTTGAAAATATTCGGCACGCGTCTGGAAACACCTATTGCCTACGCACCCCGAGCAATGTCCTAGGCTGGTGAAGTGCTATGAGGCTGAACCGTTTATAGCTGGAAAATTCTCATAATTTTAACCGCACCCTATGGGCACAAACGACTGCAAGGTTCATAGCTATTTTTGGTGGGAAATAGTTTCGCTTGATGTATCAATGCATTAATTTTGGCCGTAATTGGCAAATATTGAAACAAGAGCTTATTTATCGAAAACGTTGCAGATACATAGCTGTAAAACTACAACCATAGTAAGTAAAGTCTTTTGTGGGTGGTAACTGAGGTACTAATAAAAAAAAGGCTTGTCGGTACCTGCTCCGCCCGAACGATTCACGAGACGCATTTAAGTTAATCCAGCTATGTCACTCAAGTTGGCGCTAGTCCAGGTGAGCTATGAAAATTGCCAGGTTGCAGTGGTCCTTACAGCGGGTATGATGATCAAGTTATGGAGACGGAAGATACAGCAGTAAGGTCGCCATTAGACCAGCCTATTTCATAAATTATGATTATAGTAGCCGACTAAGAACCGCACCCGTTTGCACCGAAAAAAAAGCTTCGGACAACGAAAAAGTACGATGTCTCTATTCCCATGGATAAAGTCAGTACTCAAGCAAACGGCACTCAAATCTCGCAGAGCGTACCATTTCTTGCCGCGTATACTACAACTTCACTACGGGACTCATAGAAGAATAATCATGATTCATAATGTAAGCTAATTTTATTCTGCAATTTATCCCAGTCATAAGATACGCAAGTAAATAATACGAGAAGAGGCATGTATGAGCTCATGGATATAGCATTAATGAAAAGGGTCGTCGTTATTGATGGCTGCTAGGATCAACGATCAAATCTCATGGATATCGCCTTTGCTTGAGGAGTTTATCATTTTGCAGACGCCAGAATTCGCCACAGTCGACTCTTGAACGTTTACCAAACGGGAAGTCTTTTATTCTGTAACAACAGAACGGGCACGGCTGTATGTAGAAATGCTCACTATGATATTCTTTATTGAGCAGAAACCTAAGAAACTTGATGTTAAATGAAAGAACCGACCTCAGACGCGGTGTAATACAAACATATCTAACAGCCTAAGTGAGCGGCCGGAATATTATTTCAGATATACTCTTATACTTATGGAACAGCTCGGCTCTAGTCCAAGGTAACTTAAAAGATTAAGTGACCACGTGGCATAGTAATAGAGCGAAACGCTAGAGAACGCGAAAGATACGTAAGCGTCGTCCAGTGAAACTCAGATGCACAAGTGCCCTTGTTCTCCTAGGGTCTATCTATGGAAGTATTGACCTTTTGATATTGTCTGCGACCTAGGCTACAAACTTGTGTGAGGTGAAAGTTCTAAATTAGAAACTCACTCAATAATCTGACTAGTCGCATTTAGTTTAGCGATGAAATTATTTTTTAGGTTGATTATTGCTCCAAGTAACCTTTCACTGTAGCTGGAAGTTAGCCTCATTGAGGAACATCATTTAAAAATGTATGCCAGCCTTGTGAGTTAAAGGAAATAAAATAAATATGTAGACCCCATAGTCAAGTGTAGATTTCATGGAGCTGGATGATGGTCATATGACAGTGCATTAGCAGGGTGTTCGTCGAAAGCACTAGAAAACTGTGACGAGGTTCAAAGACAAACTGTGTCATAGACATTCGTCCATCATTTAGTAAAAATTCAGAGAATTACGAAGCTAACAAATATAGTGAGCTCGTTTTCCATGAAGTCAAATTCAGTCCGGCCTTCGTTCAGACCTGAAAAGGCTAAGCAAATCAGCTTGCTTCATCACGCATAAAAAGGCGAAGTAGTGAAACAATCATCTATCGGCTACTCGTTACCTTTAAAAGTACTAGAAAAGTTTATGTAAGTATGAACATTAGTAGCTTCCTATCTTGATTATCAATCTACTACTCGACAGGTCGCACGTAGTCATGCTTTTAGTTCGTGGCCTACAAGTTGTGTTTGTTAAAAGAGGTCACGGAAGTAAAGAACAGAGTTCTATGCAGCAACGGTTAGATTTTCGTAAGTAGAAGATACATAACTGTGAAAAGTGCGTAGTAGTAGTAACTAATGAAGATCGGCGCAAATGCAAGCGAAACCAATTTTAAAAAAAAGAAGGGCAAAGGTGAACTATGTCTGGAAGCTAATCAGATTGAAGCACAAAGTATGACATGGCTGTTATTTCGGTATATGACATTCGCTTCGAGCCTATAACCTTGCTGTGGTAGCAATACGAGGATCAATATTACTACAACTGTTTCTATACGACTGAAACACTTCATGCCATCACTAGCAGTGACTTCGTCGGAAGCTGCTATTGCCGCTACGAAGTACTCATTCGCAGTTTTTTGCCAGTAAGCTAGAACTCCACTTAGACTATTTGATTTCCAGAGCTCAGGCTTTGTGTTGGTCGTGTCATTGTAGCCATTAGGCCAAAAAGCCCATTTTCACAGTACTAAATAAAGTTGAGTAAAACATGTCTGAACCCTTAAATCCTTTAAAACGTCAGACGTCACACTGAATCAGTTAGGAGTTAGCAGAAAGACTGTCGTATTATATAAACGAGTTAAATCTTTTGAGTAGTGTATATCATCATTGCCTTTCTACGCATTCAAAGTCCTTAAGTCTGCCTAATTTAGTTTTGCCTAGGGCAAATTAAGTAAGAATTAAGTGAACCACTCTTGGTGCTCACTAGAGAGGCAATTAATCGGAAAAACCTTCCTATAAGTCCACAAAGACACGTCCTGTCTAAATGTTTTCAATGGGGGTAAGTTCTTAACGGTACGCTTAAGTAAAGAAATAATTGCAAGCATTAATTTGAAGAAAGTTAATAGTTGGTGGTGCCATAATAAAAAGAAAATGAAACTGGCCAAATGTGCGAATTAGGAGGATTTATATGAATACTAAAGTGGAGAAATGTAAATAAGACTCATTTCTAAGATACAGAACGATTGTTTTGCAGCAACTGCAAAGATAAGAACCGGTAAATTTTTCTCAAATAAAGATACAAAAATTACGCATTGATACCTTATCATTACGGATTATTGACAGTGAACCCAAATGCAATAAAAAAAAGAACACTAACGAAATTCATAATAAAATAAAAAGCTTTATTTAAACTACTTTATAAGGCCAGAAGATACGGAATCCAATCTCTCTAAAAACCGTTTATAAATAAAGGATCAGTCTAGATGAACCTGAACTATTATGAGGTATGCTGAGACGAAGTAGCACTAGAGCAGATCGCCGTCAATCCTTCCAGTCCGTAACAGAAGTCTACAAAGCTGACGCTGCTTTAATGAAGCAGGTCAATAATCTGATCTCCCGATGCGTCTCAAAAACAGCCTCAGTAAAATCTATCACGTTGAGGCCTTATCTAACAAAGCATTATACCTGCATGATTACTGCGGCGTTGTATAACTACCGAACGTTTCCAAATCGAACGGACCCAGAAGCAATTCGTAGGGCTTCGCTTTTCAAATGACTACTTAGCATTGGAAAACGTTCGAAATAGCTTCGTCCGGGATTTGATAAAAATAAACGATTTTAAATAAAAATTTCGTTATAAAAACGATGAATTCTCGAGGCTCGTCGAGATTTGGCTGCCGTCTGCTATAGATGCGGCTAAACGCATCATTGTTCCAGAGTATTTCAAGAAATGCCTTATCATTGCACTAACCATAAATAGTCCTAACCCGAACTACAAAATGACGGTCGACATTACAATGGAATTTTGCGTCGAGTGCATGACTATACATCTATCCATTTTATAGATGTATGGCTAAATCCGTAAACCAGGCTCTTTGGCCTAAAGAATAAGCTATCCAAAGCAATGCGGGCAAGTTTTTAATAAAGCAGGCAAACTTACGCACTTGCATATTCTCAAACCGAATTACGACATGTGTTCTACAATACGCCCATAACAATAACCCGATGCCTTTGTCAATGATTCTCGAGCTATATTTTCTAAATAATAGTAATACCCCATCTTTAAGGTTGTTCGAAACATTCGGCGTTTTCAGCCCGAACGATACATGCTCTTTACAAAATACTTTATCATATTTACATGTAGTTAGTCTTTAATATTATGAATTCAGATGCGCGGAGCAGGGGACATCAAGGGGCATTTGACCCTAACGAGACTTGGAAAAAGAGACAAATACTGTATATCATTAATGTTTTTTGAAACTGATAATCTGGAGATTACATCTAGATGTGTTATCACTTCTATGAGTGTATACATATCTATATAAAGAAAAAAATAAATATATAGATATATTTGCTTTTTACTCTATGGAAAGCTTATGCAGGTCTAAGATGCCAGGTACAACACATTTCGGAAATGTTCAATGCGTTCAGTGGAGGATTAGGAGTATATGACAGTTGTGCATAATGGAATTATTTCGAAAAAAACCTTTGAAAGGAACAGCATATTATCAAAACAAAAAAAAAAGCATTCGAAATTATATATGGATGTGGTTTTCATATCGAGCTAGTGGACCGGTCTCCGATAGGTGCGTAACGTTTTTTTGGTGTAAATAAATTTTCAATCAAATTATCATTAGACATTACTTCGTAGTTACGCAGATTACTTCTACGAAAGCACTAAATAAGCCCAATAAGAACCTAATTCGATACTCTCTTGAATGAAGGAGCATCTGTACTAGACTATCTTGCCTTCAGCCTCACGGAGTTCACTCATAAGCAATTCTGCACCGTCTACTTTAAGTGTATTATCGTTAAACGAATCTATATTTTGTCTTAACACTATAAATAATAAAGGGTCCAATTATGCAGTTAGTATTTTTATTTCGTATCAAAGCTTGCATTTCTAGTGTTGATAGACAACGCATTGTGAAGATTTCACCGACATTTAATTCTAAAGCTATAATTAGTCAGACTGGATAAAATTCGTGACAGGACGATAAAGGTTCAGGATTGACGTCTCGTATAGCAGGATCATGATCTCCGCGCTGCTCGGTCATGTGGCATCACATCAGGGTTACTTTTTCCAGACTGCTAAGGAGTACGCAAATGTACTTCGTATGGGGACGCTCGGTCAATGAGTTAAATCTTCTCAGGCATACGCGTTGTACTGAAGAGCTGATTTTGCTGAACCTCTTCAACCGAAAAAGCGAAGAAGCCATCGCATCCTCCGTTCAAGTAATGATTATGCCATTAATGTGCACAGTTTGAAAGGTTTCTGAATAAGTATACTGAAGCTCCAAATATTACCTCTTATCGTCTCTGGACTTCACTTTAATAATCTAATTTTTAACAGAAGCGCCCAATAGAAAAAAAAAGCGCATCTCTCTTATGCCTAGGCTAACTCAGAGAAGACCGTCGTCATTTACCACATCTCAAAGCTTTCCACTTTCGCACCAGGACAAATACTAAAAGTCATTGTGAGTCAATGGGCCTAGTTGACGGCTTTCTGAAATCAAACATGGAAGAGGCAAACTACAGCGATAGAAGGGGTAAGTGTCCTGCATAGCACGAGCAACGTCGTGGCCCGCTTGATTTATTCACGTTTCTTCTCGTACGCTGCCATGATGGCTCTGAAAAACAAGCATACGTTAACCGCAGGGTCAAATCTCAATGTTAAGAAAATTAGAACTGTATGAGAATTATGAGATAGCAGCATGATTTTGATGACAAAAAAAAATGTCTTGATTAGTATTTACAAACGAACTGTCTGTATGGCTACCATGCCGTCTTGTAGGTCTGCTAGAAAAATCGGCCAAATAAGTCCACTAGGACCCATCCGGTCTAGACCTCTTCAAGTAGAAAAAGGTTTTTAGTGTTACACCGAAGGAGTGACTCCAATAAGCCATCCACACAAAAATGATCGCCTGACAATCAAAAATACTAAAGATACGTCAGTAACAAATCGCGACGCAGGAAGTTGCAGAATTGAGCAAATGGAAATTACGACGACCAGGCAAACGCCATGGAATCAATGGCGAGCAACATCGAAATACGAATCTAACATTCGTATGGCTGGTAGATTATTACTATTCTTATTATGAAATTAAAGATTCTTCACTTACCGTCCATCAGATAGTAATTATCGTGGGCAGTTTCTATTTTTTTATTGATTCTATTGTTAGATTTCACTAACTTGATACACGAAGACACTGCAGTAAACTTGATTATAAAGTACGAAAAACAATTGGCTCACGAAAAAACTAATTAAGCGTTTAGCCGTTTGCGCTGGAACGTGTTTTATTTCTGTGCCATCGGCGCTAAAGCTAATAACACTATTGTATTACAATATTTGAAGTTTTGATGCCTCAATGCTTCAGACGATACCCTATACGTTGAAGCTTCATGAAATAAGATCCGTTTTAGTAAAGTCACCGGATCTTGTGAGGCCATCGTATGTAAAACCACCTCAGCTAACTCATCAAAATATCAAGCTCATTGGTGGACGGTACGATTACTAGTTAAGACTAATACATTGAAATTCACGTTTCACAGCTTATTATAGAAATAAAAACTCATACAATTATGTTAGCATATTCAATAGGGGAAGTAGCTTGTTGGCTAGAAAACTAAAAAACAACAGACTTTCGTAAATCTCAAGTAAGAAAAATATCATCTATAGAACAAAGGTTTAGGAATGCGGTAAAATGTACGGAAGCCATGATTGTCTGTACCCTTAAACTATATCAAGCGTATGGCGCAAAAAGTAAAAAATGTGTTCTTTGTTCCGTCACTCTGTCGCAACAACGTCTATATCAATGGCGACTATTGCTGAGCGAGACTATATTACGTAAACTAGTGGCCGATGTTTTCATTTTCTATTTGTATATAAATCAAAGAAAAATGGTCTATCAGCAATTCACGTTCTTATTGTTTGTTCGTCGACAACTATTTGCGCGGTTCCCGCGAAGATCGCTGAATCGATGGGTCTTATTTTATCGAGGCAGAAGTTCCATAATTTTTAGGTAAGACGTTACGCTTCTGATGACATTTTGTTCAGCTATGAACATGCCGACATCAGAAAAGCTGTACGCGTTTCTACAAATAGCATATATT